>NW_026908529.1:1365392-1592523 GCF_028858725.1 Colius striatus
TTCTCTCTTTGCTCGACAACTCTCCGTGGCAAAGAGAAAAATGTGTCCTGGCCAACTCTCACTCCATTTTCCAGCATTCAACAAGGGAATCTTATCTGGATGTGCCATCCCACTCCTGGCTCTAAGTAACATCTACCACCCAACAAATGCGACCGGGGATTGTATCCAAACCAGAGGGCAATCCCTGACATGCGCACCCTGCAATCATGTTGTGAGTGTTTCACGTTGTTTCAGTGGAGCACAAGAACTGACAGCTACAGCATTCACAGCTCACACACAAAGAGGGAGCTGGTCTCTTCGCAAGGATGCACAGAGAACAGGCCAGGAGGCAACAGGCTTGAGCTGATTCAGGGGAAACTCTATCCAGACACGAGGAGACGTTGCTCACTATGAGAGGAATTAAACCCAGAGAAGGAGCGTGGCTCCCTTTGCTGGAAATAGCTCAGATTCAGCTTGGCAGGGCACTGAATAACCTAAAGGCCCTTCCTTGCTTTCAGTAAAAGGCTGGAGCAGGCAATCTCAAAAAGCCCCTTCCAACCCAGACTTTCTGTGAGTCAGGTTTCTCAACTGGAATGGGAAAGCAGGATTCCAGACCCCACTTCCACAGCAGAGTTACCTCCGCGGACCTCTGCCATTTAACTCCCCCGTGGCTTTCTGAAGATGGACAACACTGCCAAGTCCACTTCCCACAGCACAAAGACTGACTTCAAAATGATAAAACCACCAGGAATATTCATTCTAATGAAACCATGTTCACCTTTGCTTCCAAAAGCCCCGAGTACCAGACCAGGTGACTTCTCACTGCTCCAGCAGCCACTATTCATAACACATCAACCACCACCAATGCTGCTCTGACTGAGCCAAAAAGCAAGCAAGAACACAGCTCTGTTGGTTAGGACCAGGGCTGTTTTGTCCACTGGTTAGGACGTGGCTCTTCTAACAAACACAACAGTGTGAAGCATGAGACAAACAGCTGACTTCTCTTTGAGTGGTATTTAAAAGGCAAGGGAGAGTCCGTGGGAGGACACAACCGTGAAAGCAGAAGTGTGTGGTGTCTATTCCATCAATCATGAGCCTGGCTGGTTTTCTACGTGAAAATATCACGTATGAAAAAGGAAATGTGCAAAATTTGTCCCTAATACAACTGAAGGATGGTAATTCTACACAGAGCAATGAGACCAAGTACCCAGGCAAGCAGGATTACTTCAAGCAAGCCCTCCACTTTGCAATGTCTGTGCGGCAATAAGAGGATCTTTGTCATCCCAGCTGGGAATACGCCCAAAGAACACATCCCCACTCCTCCACTGAAAATGCAGATCCTGCCTGTCCTGTGGGTCCATCTCTAGGTCCACCCATACCTCTTCAGTCCTTCAGCAGAGAAAACCTTGTTAAAACGAAATTACTGAACAAGTACTTTGTCCCAAACTCAAAGGTACATTAAATGAAAAAAGGGATGTCCCAACCTCCTGACACCCACCCTTTAGATATTTATAAATGTTAATGAGATCCCCCCTCAGTCTCCTCTTCTCCAGACTAAACAGCCCCAGGTCCTGCAGCCTCTCCTCATATGAAAGATGCTCCAGTCCCCTGATCATCTTGGTGGCCCTGTGCTGGCCTCTCTCCAGCACTTCCCTGTCCCTCTGGAGCTGAGGAGCCCAGAACTGGACACAGGACTCCAGATGAGGCCTCAGCAGGGCAGAGCAGAGGGGGATAAGAACCTCCCTCGACCTGCTGCCCACACTCTTCTTGATGCCTCCCAGGATGCCATTGGCTTCTCCCCCACGAGGGCACGTTGCTGGCTCACGGTCAGTTTATTATCAATCCGGGCTCCCAGGTCTCTCTCTGCAGAGCTGCTCTCCAGCAGGTCACCCCCAGCCTGTGCTGGTGCAGGGAGTTGTACAGGGCATTATTAGTGCTCAAAAATGTTTTTCTTCTTCCCATTTTACCTCTGACAACAGGAGCTTTGTTTACAAACAAAACATTATCTTTACACGGGTGATTTTTAGTATTTTTAAAAGCCAAAGGAATGGAACAGTTTTGCTTTCACAAATTCTGTTATGCCAGGGTACTTTTTTTGTATGTTTTTTCCCCCAGCACTTCTAACACCACAAAATGCTGCAAATACCCCATTCCAAATGACTCGCACAGCACCCTCCTTGAATACACACCAACAGCTTTCCAGCGTTACAGACGGATTTGGTGCTGACTTCTTGTGTAAATGCTGTTAGCCAGCTCAATAGATTCTCTGAGGTTGCAACAACAATTCAAAGCCACAGTGGAAAAGCAGCATTTGGAATCCAGCAAAACAAATGTAAAACCCGAATCCTCCTTAACTTGTCTGCAGCGCCGCGACAAAAAATGTCTGTAGAGTTGACAATTCAATGTTGAGAGACCTAGCTCGGTATTTTCCTCACATTACTTAAACAAATAAACCCCAGACAATTAAAAGCAGCCAGAGTTTCAAGTCAGTGAACCATTTCTAGAGCCCTGAATGGGGTGTGTGGGCACGGCGCCAATGAACAAAGGGAAAAACCTGAAGGCAACGTGCTTTTCCTCCTTTCGCTCTCTTTCAGCTGTCAGAGGCTTTGCTGTTATTTTTACCAGCAGTCAATACAGTGATTTCAGGCTTGAGCTTTTTCCCTTTTTCACTTGACAGGGCCACTTCCAGTATCCCATTACTTCTCGCTATTTGAAGCCCGTAAGGTAAAGCCTCAGGCACCTCTGGTGTGAGCAACACCTTGGTTCAACGCTGTTTTGTGAGAGTATCACCAGTAACACAACCTAAGTGGGGAAAAAAAACCCCACCATCCCAAGTTCTTGGAAAGCGTTTGCTAAGAGAAAACAGAAATCAAACCACAACAAATAGAAACTGAGTGGACAAGGTGGCCCCAAAGAAAGGCACCTTGTAAGAGCGCTCACAACTCCCACCAAGCGCTAGGAAAGAATGGAAGTTTGGAGTTCAGGCTTATTACAGCTCCTGATGAGAGTACACTGCTATCACTAACGTGTGGGGAGCAGACAACAGGCTGCCCATAAGTGCCTCCTCACAACAGTCTTGCTATTTCCAGTCAGGGCTGTGAACAACTGCTGTCACAGCCATCCAGTCCTTTAGAGGAGGAAAGAAGCTATTCAGTGGCATTTTGCTTAGATCACTTATTTTCTGCATCTCTCATTTCTGCCCCTTCTTTCTCTAGTGACTGATTGATTGCTGGGTACAATGGCCAGATGCCACAAGAATGCTGCATTTCCCAAGGTAAGAAAACAGTTTTTTCCTCCAGAATTACCTACAATTAAATCCAGACATGAAGGAAAGCATATCCTGAAGCCCAAGCACACCAACAATCCTAATAAACTGTCTCCAAAACACCCTTGTACAGCTCTGTCAAGAGTCATCAACCTTTGAATACATCAAGAGCAGAGAGCAAGAGGACACAGAGCAAATTCCCTTGAACTGGATCTATATCTAGTGCCTTTTCCTGCATTAGGTCAAAACCAGAATGTGTTGTACGCTGCACACACAGGGGCAAGCACTACAAAATGGTACCAGTTACACCACACAAGAGATGCTGCAAGGACTTGTGCTGTCGTAGAATCATAGAATGGTAGGGGTTGGGAGGGATCTTTAGAGATCATCTAGACCAATCCCTCTGTAGAAGCCACCAAAATATCATGTTATTAATCATATAATTTGTGCTTAAATATAGATCCAGCCTGCTGCAGAGACTACCTATAACGTTACTATTCCTACTAGTACTCCTCTCTCATAACATTATTATTCCATTCTCTGCATATATGGAATTTTCTCTACTCAGTTTTCCTTCTCCTGTGCTTTAATGCCAGGCATGAAAATCAAGCTGGCCTCTTCTCCCATTTCTTATTTTAAGTATTTCCTCATGTCATGGTAGGCACAAGAAAGAGTTTCAGGATTCGGTCCAGTGAATTCAAAGGCATGGTTCCTCCTGCTCTACCTCACTCTCACATTGACTCGGGAAGAAAACTGTTTACCTCACTTGGTAGTGTCATGTTTTCTGCTACACTGCTGCTCCCTGAATCAGTCCTATGCAGAGTCAAAAAACCCACCAACACACCCCAAAAGAAGTCACACAAGTCTGTAGTCATGGCAGGTAAAGCTGTCCTGGGCCAATTTACCACTTACATTGCCTTGGTGACCTGAAACCCCACTGTGAATCCCAGCCAGATGATGATGCTCTCTGAAGTTGATGCATTTAAAAGCATCTTCTCTTGCCAAACACCAAGCTCCCTCCTCACAAGTGTTCCCTGGCTATCAGCTGCCCACACTGCATTTGGAGCCCTGCAGATCTCCCCAGGACAAAGGCCCTTCCCTTCCCTTCCCTTCCCTTCCCTTCCCTTCCCTTCCCTTCCCTTCCCTTCCCTTCCCTTCCCTTCCCTTCCCTTCCCTTCCCTTCCCTTCCCTTCCCTTCCCTTCCCTTCCCTTCCCTTCCCTTCCCTTCCCTTCCCACTGAGCCACTCCTCTCTTGGGCAAGCCCATCGCTTCATGCACCTCCTGTTCTGTTCCAAATACTCAGCTGCTGTAAGGCAGTTTTGGGGGTGGAAGATAGGAAGGGTGGCCCACCATAAAATCCATCAGTGCCACCAAGTCAAGGTCTCTGGTTACTCCCACAAGAGAGACAAACATGCTGAAACCTGCATGGTTTCAGAGATGGCTGAGCTGTCTCCTGCTGGAGTCTCTCTGTGAGTTTAATGGTGAAGACAGAACACAAGGCTACGACTGACTCGTTCTAAAAAGCACAGTGAGCACACGGGATCTAGCATGGAACTGATCCAGTGTAGATTGTCCCATGCACACAGGTGGAAGTGCAAAAGCACAATGTACAACCCACACAGTTTCCTGCGTTTTTCAAGTACTGAAATGTCCCCTGGTGTAAAGCACAGACTCAATGGCAGAGTTACTACAACTAAACCACAGCTTCCTCCAGATTTACTACACCTCTCTGGCGTCGCTAACCACATTTTCAGTAGCAACTGCAGCACCTCCGTTTCCCACATGTACTCTACAACGCCGATAAGCTCGGTCTCTGTGCCCCTCTACACATCCCCCAAGCACAGGAATGACAATTCCCTAGGCCAGGAGATGTTTTAGCTGTATAAAGGTTTCCCATCCACCTCTCTCACCACCTCCTACCATCCTAAGAGACTACACACAGTTAAAAAGAGACTAGGCACAAAGGACACACCAAGGTATGGTTTATCAACAGGCAGCACGCCAACGCCGACAGATTGTTGGGAAGTCAGAGCTTACATTTAGTGTTTATTTTGTAATTCAATTGATTTAAAATGCCAATACACAAGTGAAACACGGAAATGTGGTTAAAATATTTGTTTACCAAAACCAAAGTCGCCGTGCACACAAACAGCAAGACAAGGGTATCTGACAAAACCGATGGGATTCCAGTGTCATTGCTCATAAAGAAGAGTTAAAGAGGCTGACAGTTTCATTTAGGATGAGGGGTTTTTTTGAGTTGTAGCTATTTTCACAACATTGCCCACATTGTAAGACCAAAACACCATAAAGGTGTCTGCTATACCTTACCATAAAAACGTTAAACAGCAAGACTTATCCTGTACTAACAATCCCTGACTTACAATTCAAGTTTTCTAGTCTTTCCATGGGTTTTTATCATGGTTAATCCTCTTAGCTACTCTTGCACAGCAGATTGTACATTTACTAAGGTTCTGATTATTTAAATCTGATTATTAAACTAGCTAACCTAATATCCCATCAGTTCTGCCGACTTACGTCGTCATCTGCACCTTAATTACATACAATTCTACCAGAATTAGAAAGGTGGCTTAGATATTTAGACCTATGAATAAAAGAACAGTTTTGTCTTAGAGGAAGAATGAACACAACGTTATTTTGGTTGACAGCCAGCAGCGTGCCCAAGTGTGACCAGCAGGACCAAGGAGGTGATTGTTGCCCTGTACTCGGTGCTGGTGAGGTCTCACCTCGAATATTGTGTCCAGTTCTGGGCTCCTCACTGCAAGAAGGACATTGAGATGCTGGAGAGGATCCAGAGATGGGCAACAAAGCTGGTTATGGGTCTCCAGCACGAGTCTGATGGGGAGGGGCTGAGGGAGCTGGGGATGTTCAGCCTGGAGAAGAGGAGGCTGAGGGGAGACATGATCATTCTCTGCAACTACCTGAACAAGTAATCAATGACATGACATGGCTTCAAGTTGCCCCATGGAATGTTGAGGTTGGAGCTGAGGCAGAACTGTTTCCCTGAGAGGGCTGTCAGCCCCTGTGCCAGGCTGCCCAGGGAGCTGGGGCAGTGCCCAGCCCTGGAGGGATCCCAAAGCCGTGGGGCTGAGGGCCAGGGGTTAGTGGTGGCTGTGGCAGGGTGAAGGCAAGGCTTGGACTCCACGATCTCAAAAGTATTTTCCAACTAAAACAACTCTATGAGTCTAAGATTTTCTATTTCAAACCTTTATCACTGTTTTTGGAGGGACGGGAGTGGCAGATCACCTACATATATGGCAGTCACAGCACCAGAGAGCAGAGGCACTACTAACGTGTCTCACATGGTTCAGGCATAACAGGGAACCAGTGGGTGACCTCACAAGAAATTATTCTTTAGAAACACACAGCAGTAGATGGAGATGGTGTTGATTCAAAAAGTGACTTGAACTTAGCAGCAACTTTAAATTATTAGTTGGGAGAACATCTGATTTGTAACCGTATTTAACAGTTCTCTAAACAGCTGCATCCCAAAAGCTGACAGAAATGCTGGTCTGCAGCCACTTCTATTATCAAAGCATAAGCTGTATTCTGTTAGGAAGGACACATCCCATGTTTCAGTGAAACACCTCTGAATTTACAGCAGTACAAATGAGAAAACAGGGCAAAAGCCTTCTAAAGTAAACAAGAGGCTGATTAAAAGGATTTTTACAGAGGAGGACAAGGGATTTTCACAAAGAATTAAACCCATTGGCTCAGGTATTGGGGAAGTACTCAGAAATGCTTGAAAAAGTGTACTTTTAAAATAGCATCTTATTACTATAGTTCCGATTCTGTTTATTGAGGAAGCAATTATGAAACTGGAATGACACATATCCAGCTGCATTAACCCAAGGACAGCAATGTTGGCTTTTGCTCAGCTCACACAACAAAAGACTACTTAAGTATTATTTAAGACCCGGATATTGAATCTGTCACTTTTATGCCCCAATTTTAGCACGCTCTGCCAAAGAATGTTTTCCAAAACCTCATGAAAGAAGGTCAAGGCCAGCTGCACAGAAGGACACAGAGGGGTTCCTTCGGGACAAGTCCTTCCCCTTACCATCTGCTGACACAGCTCCCACCAACGCTCCTGGGGTAGAGCAGACGCAGAAGTATCAGCCTGTTAATTCTGAATGTGTTTGCTTTTGTGGCTTGGTTTCACCTCAGACATGCCAGACATCTCATTACGAAATGCAGGCAGGTGACTAGTTCTGATGCAGTTACAAGGCAAACATTCCACAGGAGGAATGCTTCGAAACGCTCCATGGTTTAAAAGCTGCATCACTTAGTAGCATCCTTTCAAGACAACTATTTGAGCTGTAGACTCTCCACCATCCTTCATTCAGCACATTGTTTCACAGGACACTGGTAGCACACACAGGCTTCCACTGCCTGTCAGGGTACAGATCCAGACTGACAAAGGCAGCACAAAAATTGAGTATCTCCTCTTCTAAATACCCTTTCCATACCGAGGTATTGCAAGACCATGTCTTCACTCAGTCTCTTTCCTGCACAAATGCAACAGTGTGGTCTCAAAGACTGCCCAACATCAATCAATCAGTGAAAACCACCAACCCTCCCTGCACCAACAGCTCAGTACCCCCAGAACCCCTGAAACCCATGACAAAATACAGCCTGAAATCTCTGCCATCTATATTACTCCTTTACAGGTCCAATAAAAGTTGCCTGCTCCCTCAGCTGTTTGCTTTTTATGTCAGAAGTAAACAAACTCCAGGCTCCATTTTTATTGGACTGTTCAAAGAGAAAGTTCCAGAGGCTAAAATCAGAGGTACATCACATAATAACTATGGTGCAAGAAATACAGCTGAGTTTTGGGGAACAGTAAATTCTGTGTATGCTACTCACAGACTCCTTTCAGTGACATTCACACCAACGTTTATTCCCAGGCTACCATGTAAGACGCAGCCATTAGTAGCTGAGAACACAACACAGTATGTTGGGGGGTAGCAGGTGAGCATAAAGCCAAGTAAGCACAAATGAAAGTGAGAGGAATAAAAAAGGGTTAGGCTTGCAGCTGCATGTGCAACTTCAGTTCTTTTCTAGGTTTGTCCCTCCTTGGCTGTACAAACTCAGTTTTCCCTTATCATTGTTTATATACATGTGTGAAGGCAAATGTAATTTAAAGCCAACTCCATAACCTAGCTTGATCAAATAGACAAAGAGAAGCCAAATTAAACATGGGGCCACACAAGGTGCCCATTACCAAGTATAATAAAAGGTTAGCTAGAAAGCTCTTACTGGGAGACAAAACTACTTGCCAGTAGCTTAAGTTCTCTAGACACCTCTTACATATGCTACAGGGGGAACAGGCACGTTGCAGTATTTAACCACAAAGGTTTTTGGAAACACAGGCAGTGCCTACACTGGATGTATTTGCCCAGCAGTTCTTGCACCAGCAGCTTCCACAGGAGTATCCCATTGGGAGAGGAAGGGAGCAAAATCAGGGAAAGGGGCACAGGAGAATGAAGGCTCCTGAACAATTGCTCAGGCTCTGGCCAAATGAGCTCTAGTGATTACCAGTAGATTCCCTTGGGTGTGGGTCAACCACTCATTTGTGTAGTCTCTGACTTTCAGTTATAGCTATGGAACATATAGGGGTGGAGATAACGAAGCTGGAGATGCAAGGAAGTAAAGCTACCAGGGAAAACTGAGAAACCATGCGTGGGAATGGCTCAGCTTTTGGTAAATGTGGTTTTGGAAGATGGTAGATGACATTGGCACATGAAGTAACTTGAAAACCTTGAGTAGGAACACAGTGAACCCTTCAGGGCAGATTTGTTACTACTGTCTTCTGCAACACCAAAATACCACACCACTTCCCAAAAATACAGGAGCAGCAAGCAGGCTGACATCAACACGAGTGGGAGTCCCACCTGCAGGGCTCCCTGTGTTCCACCTTAGTCAGATCCCTGAAAACATTACAACGTAGAAGTAGAGAGGATACACATACCAGTGGTGTGAACACAGAGCAGATGCTGTGCTCTCTTCCCACCAGGCTTGGATAGCTGGAGGACACGCTTACTCCTTTAGATGAGTCAGATTTTGCTCACTCAGTCAAAAAAAATGATCTCCACCTTCAGGTGAGGACTCAAAACTGCTACAGATAACGACGGAAAGTCTCGTTGTCTCTTACAAAACACATGTAGGATGAAAGGCATAAATGCATGAGCAGGTAAGGATTTCATCAACCAAAGGACAACAAGGTATTGATACCTCAGTAAGGCTGAGTTCCAGCAATGTTGGATAATGCAGTCAATGCCTCTCTGATTAGAAAGGCACAGTCTAAGAAAACGTTCTGTGGTAGAGCTCTTGCATTTCTGTTCAGTATGTTGCCAAATTTAACCTCATCAACCTGCTTGTTTGATATTAGACAAGTTCACAAAGTACACTACTAATGGCTGCATCCACCAAATAATGCACTAATTCCAGAAGCTGGCCACTGCCTTACACAGCACAGGGAGGATGGCAATGCTTCTGCACCACCTTTTCAGTGTCAGAGGACACTATGATTTGTGGCTATGAGGCTGCACAGAGTACTGCATGAAGGCTGAGCAGCAACATAACCAGCAGGCACTGCCACACAATCACAGCTGGAGAGTGGATGCCGTGAGCTGAAGCATATTCTGAGTACACACACACACCCCCCAGGGGAAACCTCGCACAGGACAGTTAGGACAGGTGAACAACTGCCTCTTTCAAGACACAGGTAAGTAGACAACACAGGTAACATCCCTGCCAAGGCAGGTCCCACCTAGATCAGGTCACACAGGAACATGTCCAGGTGGGTCTTGAAGCCCTCCAAGGAAGGAGCCTCCACACCCTCCCTGGGCAGCCTGGGCCAGGGCTCCCTCACTGAAACACTGAAAGAGTTTTTCCTCATGTTTCAATGGAACCTTTTGTGTTTCAGCTTCTTTCCATCACTCCTTGTCCTGTCATTGGATACAACAGAAAAAAAGGCTGCCCCAACCTGCTGACACCCACCATTTATATACTTATAAATGTTAATAAGATCCCCCCTCAGTCTCCTCTTCTCCAGACTAAACAGCCCCAGGTCCCGCAGCCTTTCCTCATCAGGAAGATGCTCCAGTCCCCTGATCATCTTGGTGGCCCTGTGCTGGCCTCTCTCCAACAGTTCCCTGTCCCTCTTGAGCTGAGGAGCCCAGAACTGGACACCGGATTAAATTAATGTTTGTTTTCTTCCCCAAGCTGAGCAGTCCTGTCTGTTTTCACTTGAGGCCGTAAGTGGCAAGTGAGCTCTCCCTGTCCTTGGAGATTCCAAAGGCCCTCTGTACTTATGGCTGATGGTGGTCCTTTGTTCCTAGGTGGCCCTAAACCAGGACACATTTGTCTAGAGGACCATGTAGGCTTGGTAAACATTCTGCTCATGAGCAAAACGTGATCATGGGTTGAGATGGGAAAAACACCAAAACCAAGAAACCCACACAAAACTTAGGAGACTTTAACCACATTTGTTCAGCTGAACGCATGTGAATGATTCTGAGGCCAACCCTATATAATCTCTCTTTCCCAAAAGACATACCCCTTTGATTCAATGCATCTTAAGGACAGATTCATAAACAGCTTTTTTCTTTATAGGCTCACACTGCTGCTGCATCTCCCAGCTATGCCCCATCGTGTGAATATTCACTTTAACCTTACCCTTTCCTTGCATTCCTGTGGCCATCACTAGTCACTGTGAAGCTGCTGCAGCTCATACACCACGTGGGATTTTGTTATGGACACGGGAACGTTCTTCAGAGTAACCAGGTGCATAACTGTCTCTTATGTAGACAGGTGAGACACTTTTGAGGTAAGAATCATTCTTACAAAACAAGTGTTAACACGAAGTAGGAAGTCAAGACTACACAAAACTACAGTCAGGTTGTGTGGGTTTTTAAAGGTAACACTGATTAGACTGATTAATCACCCTCTGTGCTTCCAGAGAGTTGAGCCCCCGAGGCTAACAGTTAGAAGGAGAAACTTGAAGAAAGGGAGCGGATAGTTGGTGGCAGAGTTGGGACATTTCAATGCACAGGAAAGAGAGAACAGACACAGAGCTGAGAGATACATCATTCTCCACAGATTAAAGACCTCAGACAGTTAAAACTAGGAATAGGTGGAGATGCAAGATTAGTCTGCATCAGTAACATGTTTGCATTTTCAATTCAGCTGTTAGTTTAGAAGAGAGTCAAAGCAGCATAAACCACCAAATGGATATTCCAGCACAATTTAAGGACAATATATATACATATATACCAAATCTATATACAGCTCATGCCTGATAAGCTCCTCAGCGGATCATAGATCATATAATGGTAGGGCTGGAAGGGACCTTTAGAGATCATCCAGTCCAACCCCCCTGCAGAAGCGGGGTCACCTAGATCAGGTCACACAGAAACGTGTCCAGGTGGGTCTTGAAGCCCTCCAAGGAAGGAGCCTCCACACCCTCCCTGGGCAGCCTGGGCCAGGGCTCCCTCACGGAAACACTGACACAGTTTGTTCTTATGTTTAAGTGGAACTTTTTGTGTTCCAGCTTCATCCCATCACCCCTTGTACTGTTGCTGGCTACTATAGAAAAGAGGGATGTCCCAACCTCCTGACACCCAGCCTTCAGGTATTTATAAATGTTAATAAGATCTCCCCTCAGTCTCCTCTTCTCCAGACTAAACAGCCCCAGGTCCTGCAGCCTTTCCTCATAAGGAAGATGCTCCGGTCCCCTGATCATCTTGGTGGCCCTGTGCTGGCCTCTCTCCAGCACTTCCCTGTCCCTCTGGAGCTGAGGAGCCCAGAACTGGACACAGGACTCCAGATGAGGCCTCAGCAGGGCAGAGCAGAGGGGGAGCAGAACCTCCCTTGACCTGCTGCCCACACTCTTCTTGATGCCTCCCAGGCTGCCATTGGCTTCTTGCCCACGAGGGCACATTGCTGGCTCATATTTAGCTTATTAGCAATCAGTTTATTAACTGATTTATTAACATTTCCATTGTCTCTCCATCCCCAGCTGAAGGCAACACCAACATTCTGCTGTTTTGCAACAGAAGGGACTGCAGTTTCATTCATGTTTCTGTGACAGTAGCTTCCAGCTCACTTTCCTCCTACACCTCCACCTCACCCTGGCAGCTGTTTGCATCCCTGGCCACCCTTCTATGGCACAGACACTGACCACTCTGACTTGTGGGGATCATGGAGCTTCTCTGATGTGAACAGTGGCAAAAATCAGATACCAAATTTCCCCAGCTGGGTCTGCCACGCAGCTTCACAAGCACTTAGGCTAGCCCAACAAGGAGAGTGCTATAAAAGCCCCTGAAGCTTACTGAGGCAGCAGCAGCGCTGCCAAATGTGAGAGTAAGACGGCTGTAGGACTCCCACCGAGAAGGGTGACTGCAGGAGTTCCAGCCTCCACCTGTTCACCACGCTGCTACGGCAGAGCCAGCTCAGCTGCTTGCAGAGCAGCTGCTGACCTGCTGCATCTTACAGCTTTGCATCTTAGTCAGTGCCCGTTCTCCCTAGTGCAGCGGACTGTGGCAGCTTCCACAGCTGCTCTGTGAGCAGCTGAGCCATCTCTGGAGGGAGGGTCTGGCATTCCCTCTAGCCATCTCCCAAGGAGCTCACCTCCCCTTTTACAACTCCCCAAATAAGCTGAGGAATAGCCTGCACATCCATTTCTCCAACTAAATGCGCTCTCGAGAAGTGTCTCAGGAGACACTTCTGCACCTTGCATGCAGAGGTGTTCACTGATACTCTGCTGATGTAAAAGCAATTCGAGGATTTGCAGTTCTCACTGGTGGTATCTAGCAAGCAAAAGCTAGCATAGACCTGTCCTGAGTTACTGTCCCTTAAAAAAACCCTAAGTATCACATAAAACCTTTCTACCAGTTACGATAACTTGCAGCTGATTTAACAAAAGGGGAGGGAAAAGCACCCTTAAATACAGGGAATGAAAAGTGTATATATGGTATGTCTGTATTCCTCTGTGTTTGTTTAAGAAACATCATAAATGGTCTTTAACTTCTGTTTCTAGGTTCACAGAACCACAGAATCTCAAGGGCTGGAAGGGACCTGGAAAGCTCATCCAGTGCAACCCCCCTGCCAGAGCAGCACCACCTAGAGCAGGGCACACAGGAACTCATCCAGCTGGGTTGGAATGTCTCCAGAGAAGGAGCCTCCACAGCCCATCTGGGCAGCCCCTGCCAGGGCTCCCTCACCTCAACAGGGAAGAAATTCTTCCTTGTGTTTCTTTGGAAACTCTTCTGTTTCAGCTTGTCCCTGTTTCCCCTTGTCCTATCACTGGCCATCCCTGAGCACAGCCTGGCTCCAGCCTCCTCACACCCACCCTTGATGGATTTATAAACACTAATAGGTTCACAGGAACTTTCTTAAATCACACCTTTAAGGTCACTTTTATACACTTTTGCAGAAACTGATGGGCCTGATTTTGCTTCTGTTGATAATTAGTGGAGAAAAGTGACAGGAATTACCAGGTTACATAAGGAAGATGGATTAAACAACATTTACACCAGAGTATACTTTGTAAAGACTCTAAATCAAAACTCTGGATGGCTCCAGATAGACTTACTAACTACCTCAGTAATGTAGTTGCAAACCAGGACGAGCAACAATAACATTTTTTCCCCAATTCACTTCCTTTTAGCTTTGGTTCATATATCTGCTTTGATATCTTATGTTTGTGCCTCAGACAAAATATCCTCTTCCTTCCAGCATCCCAGCCCCTGTGCACAACTTCCTCAGCCTTGGAGAAAGAGAGGATAGCATGCCCTGGAAAGTGTATATACCTACTACTCTGCCAAAGAGGAAAACCTCTCGAGACAAAATAACCCCACTGCAGGCCTCTGTCTGATTTTTGCTTGTCAACATTTCAACCTCTTCAACAAAATCTGACTGAACAGCATTCAGGTTTAACAGAACTTTCCATGCACTTCAATACCACATGCATCTATTCATCAAAATGCACTGCAACGTAGGGTTTTGATGTAGACAGATGAAATCTGGAGGGTGTTTCCACAGATGGTGGCGGCTCTGTTAACTCTAGTACTGAATTTCAAGCTTCTTCAGACAATCACCTTAAACCATCAAGCCCTCAGTGAAGTGTTTCACCATCTGCCTAGGATTTGAAATGTAGGACTGGGCCTAATTAGTAGCAAAAATAAACAAATAAGGAAGGAGCAATCCCAAACCAGGCTGTTCTGCCCCACACCACAAACCCACTGTCCTCATCACCTCAAGCCAATTTTCTCTGTATGCTCCAGCACAGCCGGCGAGTGCCAAAGCTCAGCTCTGGATTTCCAACACTCACCCAGGTTCTACAAGATCCCTGATACACGTGCTCACTGCAGACACACATTTACTCCCCGTTTGCTTCCTTCCTCAGCTTCCCTCTCCAAATGCCACTAGCTACTTCTGTTTTGATTAGGACTCAGCTTTCCTGGTCCCCAGTAGAAGTCAAAGACGACAAGCCTGCAATAATACGCTCTACATGGAGACTTCTGCACTTCAAACAAGCACTGGTATGTACTATTTAACAATGAGAAGCAATGTGATATTGACCCCACTTGCTTGCCCAGAACTTCCAGTTTCCCCAGGCAATTAAGAAGCTTTTTACAGGCTCATAACAATGCAGAAATGGCAAAGATGTGCTAGATGAATGGATGCATCCTTGCAAAAGCACGAGGTCACATGTGTAATAATATATGCCAGTCAGCATTCAGCGTGTCATGTCATGCCCAACTCGATCTTAGGATAAAGTAGTTAAACTGTGGCTAAAATACCAGGAATTTGAAGAACAGACACTTGATGGTCAGTCAAATTAAGGGAAAAGGTTTCTTTTCAGATGCTGCTTACATGTCTAGTTTTCCATTCATTCCTCTGTTCACAATCATACCTGAATAGTCTCAGTAATTTTCCCTCCTTCTTTTGTTACAGGTACAACAACAGGAGCAAAAATTACAACATCTATAGGACAGCACAGTGCAGGAGGACTCCACGAAAGAAAAAAGGCTCTCTTCCATCTCTACAAACCTTATATTGGCAGTAACTTGCAGCAACATTAAGAATTTTCAGATGAAAGTGAAAAATTTCAAACCAACCATGTTCCTTTCAAGGAGAAAACAAAACACACCAACCCCTGCGTGCTGCTCCTCCCTTCCTTCCTCTCACCACCTCATGAAAGACGATCCCAAAGGAGGATCAGGTTTAAGGTCCCAGTTCAGAAATCCTGTCGCAGTCCCTTAACATGGCAACAGCTCTGGACTTGAGAGCCAGGTCCTAACAAACATCTTCTAAATGGAACAACCCATCTCATCCTGAGAGACCACACTGCTCAGGAAGAGACTGGCAAATCACAACCCTTGATACTCACAACTGCGTTATTTCATTGCATCTGTTTACCTCCAGCACCCTTCCCTCCGTTACCATCTTTAACATCTGAGACTTACACCAAGCAAAAGAGAACAGACACGTTTCCAGCACATGCAAGTAAAACGAAGCCACAGCATTCAGCCTCACTGCCAGCATCCAAAAAAAGCTGCGAGTACCATTTTTCAGCACAGAAACAGATCCACAAGCCTCATCCTTTTCTCTGACCTGGGGAAAGCTCATGTGCACCACACAGGGTTCCACTCGCCTCACCTCTCCAGTCTGCTTTACCCTTTGACAAACAGATCTCCTCCTACAACTTCGGGAGAGCTGTTCACACGCAGCTATGTGCAGAATTCAGCTCCTAACAGACAAGCAAACTCTATTATTCATTCCATGCCGACTTACTGAAAGCCCAAATGACCATACTGAGACAAACTCACCCAGGTGAACATTCCTTGGATTTAACAGTGTTACAAAGGACCAACTGCTACTCTTCCTCTTTTTGTTTCCCATCTACAAGAAACCCAGTGGACAAGGCACGTTGCTGCACTGGGCATGGCTTGTCTTTGGAAAGCAAAATCGGGCTTTAGGACTTGTCATTTTGATACGACACTGACTCAAACACTTGACCCAAGCTTAGAAGGTGTATCAGGACAAAGCTGAAAAAGAGCAAGAGTGTAGATGTTTGTAAGGGCACCATATTTACACTGCACACACACACACACACGTGGCTGACGTGCTCCGACCTTAAATAATGCATCTAGCTCCAGGCACCTTATCACCAGAAGGGTAACAGCAACCTGAGCGTGGTTCAGAGCAGATCAATCAAAATGATCAATGCTGAAGGAAGGACTTGAAAGGCAGAGCTGAAAACTCCATAGCGTGGCTGTTTCATGAAGGGAACTTTCATTGGGTGAAGGGGAAGAGAAGTCCCAACAAAAGCATCATCCATCAGAAGTACATCAATATGCACAATTAGCAAAGGACTGACTGGAGGAAAAAACCCATCTGTGACTGTAATCTGCTCACAACCAAGGGGGGAACTCTGACAAGAGAGTAAAATTATCTATTGCAAGCTCAGAACTCTAGGTGTAATGAGACTCAACAGTTAATTTCCTCAACTATTACAGGAATTTTGACTCCACATCCAGTAAGTTTTTTACCCACAGCCAGATCTCATCAACTGAGCACAACCTCACCATGAAAAGGTAAAGGAAGGAAAGATGTTGTTGCAGGGTTCAAGCTTGCATTGACAGGAGCTGGACTGTGTAAGAGAGAAGCTTCTTTCTTCTGCCTGGACTGTACAAAACGATACTGGTAGCTACACAGATTGCAGAAGGCCTGAACTCATGCAACACTATGCACACACAAACCCACGATGAAGCGTGTTCAAGGCATTTTTGAACAGCAATATGTTGTTCCAACACATTCATAAGATAACACCTTTGCCTTGAAAAGGCCTTTTCTGGTGACTAAATTTCTCAGATTAATGAAACTAACAGGAAGAGGGGCTCAACCACCTTTCAGGCAACGGGCTCTGTTGTACAAGCAGCACTGCTGAGCAACATCACTCATTTAAAGGCATTGTTGTGCGCTGGCTACTACTGTTACCACGGGTCAGTTAGCCAGCTAACATGGAAGCACTGTGTACAGCAATAGAAATGACCTGAAATGTACTCTGAAACAAAACAGATGCTGCTGCTGCACGTGAAACGGAGACAAACTGCTTTTGACTGATAGAAGATTCACATTACTTTATGTATATCCTAGATTTCATCAGAAAGGAAAAGGTGACAAATGTGTTTTGTCATAAGAGCCATGCATTGCATACACACACACACACACGTATATATACATATATAAGCAATATCTTCACTCAGAAAGACACATCTCTCAGTAATACTCCAAATGACCCAGGCACAGGGTTCCCATGCGATGACACACACTCTTTTTCACTGCATTTCACACTGTGATAGGTCTTAGAAACCCAAAGACACTGATAAACTGTAGATGATTAAAGCATAAACAAAGATGTCTCACATTTCCTTCTTGTTCCCTCCTTTAGGGCTCACAACTTCATGCTTCCCACATGCTTGTTGATTATTCTCCATTACTGCTTTCCATGTTTGGAACAGCACACCTTATTCACATTTAAATGCATTGCACTGTTGTGCAGTTGGATGCACTTGGATTTTATTTCCACAGCTCTAAGGATATCTTTGTTCCTAAATGCATTTGTTTTTTTAATTAACAACACTGCCATTCTTCATAAGTTTCTATTATTTGGGAAGCAAAAAGAATGACACAGAATGACAGAAAATCGGATGGAAAAAAAGGCATTTTATCCTTGAAGTAAATTCACAGAGCTGTAAAGAGCAGTTTCACCAACTGAAAAGGTAGAAAGGAGGGAAGAAAAGAGGGGAAACCAGGAGGAAGGGTGCTCCTCCTTTGATAAGCACTGCATTCATTCAGCAGCAAGGGGCATGGGGGAGGGGGAGAGAGCACCTCCCGTGCCAGTACAAAGCAGTGAGTGTAAGAATTTGGTACATTCTCTGTCGGATTCTAGGCTTTGTGGATAATTCCAAATGCAAGCAGGTAAGACTGATATTCAGGCCCTGAGGGCCAGGGTAAGACAGTAGGATCAGAAATGCACCCCAGCAAGGAGCAACGGCAACAGCAGCAGCATTCCTCCCATGTTTCGGTCACCTTCTAATTAACCTAATGAAAGGTGTATTGTTTAAAGAAGCCTGATGAGAATTACCACAGATATGGCCAAGCCATCACAGGGAACAGTGAAAGGGAATCACTGCATAATCGTGGAACACCCCCCTGCCCCGTCACTGCCAACGTCACAGAAAATGGCCAACCACGTAAAAAGTTAAGATGCCTTTCTGCCTTCCTAACATGGCCCTAGCCAGACCCAAAATGGTCTCTCTAGCTGATAGCGCTCTTCTGATCCCAGAGAAGACGTCGTTGCAACTGCAGACTAACAGAAGGGCTCCTGCTTCACAAACCACACCACAGAGCTTGGGAATAGCTCCCTCAGCTTTGTCATTTTGTCCGTGTCTGGCATCTGGGGCTCCCGTGCGTGAAGGCGTTCATGCCAGCTCCCACGTCCAGGCTGCTCTGCTTAAAGCTAAACCCGAGGGCCACACGGCCCTCCTCTCCCCAGCAGCACGACAGAATTGGTCCCAGTTCCTTCACCTTTACCAGGTTTGGGGTTTGTTTTTTTTGTCTAGGAAGGAGTATTTTAAAACCAACCAAGCAAACCACACACACGCTTCAGAGTATCACCACAGGGATGCTCCCAGGTCCCAATTACTGCAGAATAACTCTGTAATTATGTCTTCATTTCACTAACTAATCTCAGATGAGCTTTTAAAAAGCAAGAAAAACGTTTGGAGTCGTATTCAAACGTTATCTGGATGAAACCCGACATTTATTTATCCTTTTCCAAGCTTAATCCAGTTTAATTGAAAACCTTTTTTTTCCCCTCCCCTTTTCCAAAAGAAAGGCACATCAGCTCACAATCAGTCTGGTGACAAAAGATAAACCCTGTTAAAAACAAAAGCGTGGCATTTGAAAACAAACAAAAAGCACGGGAGCAATTCCTAACCAAGCAGGACCGTGTGAAGAAACACCACCAGTCCTTCGCTCAAACCTCCAGCCACAGAGACTAAGCGCAATCTAAAGACCTTATTTACTCAAATCGTACACCGCCAACAAAACCACTATCCGAGGCAACGCTTTTAATTACAGATGTACCTAAAGACCTAGGAAAAAAAAACCCAAGCTTACTTCTCTTCGCGTGAAACCGGAGCCCCACTGAGCTCAGCCAAATGTGGCTGCCTGAGATGGAAGGCAGGGGAAAAAAAATGAGTCTTACTTGGTGTACAAAGACATCAACTGGAGACTCCAAGGGGCTTCCCTCTCGGTTGCTCATGGAGATATACCCGTATCCCATTCTCCCATTAAACCATTTGCAATGGCCGGTTCCGTGCAAAACCTGGGATTCCTCCTCTTCCTCCTGCTCCGGCAACTTCCCGGGCTTGTCTCCACCTTTACTCGCCCCTGCTGAGGAAGAGGGAAAGGCGTGGGGGGGCGGGATGGGGGGTTGGGAGTGGTGCGGGGAGAGGGGGGATGGAAAAAGAAGGAAGGTGGGGGACAAGATGCAAAGGATAGAGTTAAATTCTGGTAACAGAATTGGCACTGTATGAAGGGGTCACTACAGAAGGAACGAGGGGGAAACGACAACAAAAAAAATCAACAGAACAAGAATGCAAACGCAAACGGACGAAAGATATTTTTTTTTCGTTAAGCCCTAAAACAAGCAACTTCTCCCCAAAATGCGTGAATAAAAAAGGGCAATGAAAATGCCCGGAGGTTAGAGGGAGGAAGCACCGCGGCACGGAGCCTCTCCCCCGCCCTCTGTGCCTGGGCAGCCCACGTTGCTGTACATACGTGCATTTTTCCATTTAACTCCATCTTTCAGCCACATTACAGCCCGGAACGCGATACTTTACTTGAATATTGCTGGTTTAAGACCGATCCCATTTCTCAACAGAAAACTCTCAGCCCAATTAGTCTCTCCTCGCAAGGCGCAGGACCCGAGGGAGGGGGGAGAGGCCGGTCGGGGAAGGGGTGCAGGAGAGAGAATAAGCCAAATTGGGTAGATTGCACAACTAGTTACTGCACATGCGGCGCCGAAACCACTATTTTGCACCGTGTCTCCATCTCTCCTTGGAATAAACTTTCGATTAAAGTTGGGACAGGTGTACGGCCGTTTTCTCTCATCCCACCACGGCAACTGTGCTTAATCAAACAGGAACAATTCAAACAATAGCCCCCTGAAAGCTTTTCAAGTTGTGAATCGGTGTGGGCGGTACGGAACAGTTTCTTAGCTGGGTAACAATGGGTTAGGAGAAAGCCCCCTTGCGCGAGCTGCTAAAAAAGGGTAATGCATAGTTGGGTTAAAGGGGGAGGGGGGGAAAGGGGGGGGGTTAGAGAGAACGAACGAGCGAGTGAAAATCATAGTAAAACAATAGAAAAAAAGAAAATTAACCTTCGGCCATGTTGCCCCACGGGCCCTCTGCTCCAAACTCGTGAGATGAAAACTTTCCCTGCGGATCGAAGTGCTCTTCTGCATGGATCTCACTGAAAACAAAGACAGACAGGCAACTGGTTATAAAATACAGCACCACAGAATCACAGCATGGTAGGTGCTGGAAGGGACCTTTAGAGACCATCCAGTCCAACCCCCTGACAAAGCAGGTCCCACCTAGATCAGGTCACACAGGAATGTGTCCAGGTGGGTTTGGGAACCTCCAGAGAAGGAGCCTCCACACCCTCCCTGGGCAGCCTGGGCCAGGGCTCCCTCACCTCAGCACTGACACAGTTTTTGCTTATGTTTCAATGGAACTGTTTGTGTTCCAGCTTCATCCCATCATCCCTTGTCCTGTCAGTGGATACAACAGAAAAAAGTGCTGCCCCAACCTCCTGACATTGAGATATTTGTCAATATTAATGAGATCTCCCCTCAGTCTCCTCTTCTCCAGACTAAACAGCCCCAGGTCCCGCAGCCTTTCCTCGTATGAAAGATGCTCCAGTCCCCTGATCATCTTGGTGGCCCTGTGCCGGCCTCTCTCCAGCACTTCCCTGTCCCTCTGGAGCTGGGAGCTGACAGCTCAGGTTTTCTGTGTCAGGAAGGCTCAGAACCAGCAGGCACGGTGTCTGCTGGTGAAACAGCAGCGGCTCCTGCGTCCTTCTTGATGAAGGCCGAGCTACATTTGAGAATCTCTTTCCCAGTCCCTCGGCAGGTGCTCCCTTGCCGCCCCGGTGCCAAAAGCCCACCCGGTGCGTGCGGCCGGGAGCCCGTACCCGGGGCCGCCATCCCAGCTCCCCTCACAGCCGCAAGGGCGGCCCCGGCAGAGGGCAACAGCCAGCCAGGCATCCATCCCGCCGCAGCGAGGCACCCAGCGCCGCACGGCCGCGGGGCCACGGCAGAAGGCGAGGCGATCCCAGCGCTGGCCTCTCCTCACACTGAGGCGATCGCCAGCGCCAGCCTCTCCTCACACTGAGGCGATCGCCAGCGCCGGCCTCTCCTCACACTGAGGCGATCGCCAGCGCCAGCCTCTCCTCACACTGAGGCGATCAGCAGCCTCCTCACACTGAGGCGGTTCCCAGCGCCGGCCTCTCCTCACACTGAGGCGATCGCCAGCGCCGGCCTCTCCTCACACTGAGGCGATCAGCAGCCTCCTCACACTGAGGCGATCCCAGCGCCAGCCTCCTCATCCTGAGGCAATTCCAGCGCCAGCCTCCTCATCCTGAGGCGATTGCCTAGCCTCCTCACACTGAGGAGGTCACCAGCCTCCTCATCCTGAGGCGATCCCAGTACCAGCCTCCTCATCCTGAGGCGATCCCAGCGCCAGCCTCCTCATCCTGAGGCGATCACCAGCACCAGCCTCCTCATCCTGAGGCAATCACCAGCACCAGCCTGCTCACACTGAGGCGATTGCCAGCGCCAGCCTTGCTCCTCACCCTGTGGCAGCTTCAATTCACCCTTGGATGGCTTCACCTGTATCGAGGCCATAAAGAAGAGACATGCAGAGTGGAGATACTGGCCCCAGATATAACCGTGTTCTAATGGACGTGCTGCTTTCAGCTAGGTGCAGTTAAACACTAGCTGTGTGTCCCCAGGGGTGTGAAGAAGAGTCCAAAGACCTGCCTATGTATAAACAGACACAAGCACGAGATACAGAATCAGCTGGGAGTTTATGCTCTTGATATCTCAGCATATATGGCTGACAAACATACACAAAGCGGGAAAAACCATCTCAGGATGTTCAGTGCCTACATTAAGGACACCCTAAATGTACACATTGACTGCACGTTTGAAAACACCATTATTGATGGAGGAAATGTTAAGTTTACCCTCCAAATCTGAAGGAATTCCCCCTGGAGCTGGCCCAGGGGGAATCTCTGTACCTTCTCAGTCTGCTGGGGGACACACACACATCCAATTGCATTTGGCAGGAGAATGCTGACCTGACCAGACTGCAGACTTCAGCCTTCTTCCAGAGAGGCTCTTTTCCTCTTGTAGAAAGAGACTGCAGCACAGGCAGAATTAACTGGCATGCTCTGCCAAACGGGCCTTTGGGGCTGCATCTGTTACAGCATCCTCAGGAGACCTCTCCTGGCTACACTGACCATCTCTCAGCAGCATGAGCCTGCGGCTGCATTTGGCAGTGTCAGGAGTGCTGTCTGTCTGAAATACCAGAGGGGAATTTTACAAGCACCTGCTTTTTTGACAGCCATCACAGTGCAGCCTGTCTTCTCCCAGGAGGGGCCACCCTGGGAGACACCTGAGACAGCTCACCCACATCCCACTCGGTGGCAGCAGCAGAACCTTGCAGCCACACACTTGGTCTCCTTCCTCAAACAGTCCTTATAGAGTCAGGGAACCCGGCCCTGCCGCTCCCCAGGGCTGCAGAGCAGACACAGCACACCTCTGGGGAGCCTGGCACTTGGTGCCCAGCCATTCCCCAGTGGGCTCCAGCGCAAGCACAGCCTGGCACAGCTCTGCCTGCAGCCCGGCTCACACAGGCACCGCACCCTGGGCACCCAGAGCTGTGTCCCAGCCGGGCCCAGTCCTGGCCAGCCACACATGCTGGGCCACGGGTGCAAAGCACACAGCTGTGACCTGTGCTGGTCACAGAATGGTAGGGGCTGGAAGGGACCTTTAGAGATTATCCTGTCCAATCCTCTGCCAAAGCGGGTCCCATCTAGATCAGGTCACACAGGAACGTGTCCAGGCGGGTTGAGAAACCTTCAGAGAAGGAGCCTCCACACCCTCCCTGGGCAGCCTGGGCCAGGGCTCCCTCATCCTTACAGTAAAGAAGTTTTTCCTTAAGTTTTTGTGTTCCAGCTTTTGTCTATTTCCCCTTGTCCTGTCACTGGATACAACAGAAAAAAGTGTCACCCGTCCCCTTGACATCCACCTTTCAAATACTTGTATTAATGAGATCCCCCCTGAGTCTCCTCCAAGATGAACAGCCCCAGGTTCCACAGCCTTTCCTCAGAAGGAAGATGCTCCAGTCCCCTGACCATTTGGTGGCCCTATGCTGGCCTCTCTCCAGTAGTTCCCCGTCCCTCTTGAGCTGAGGAGCCCAGAACTGGACACAGGACTCTTAAATGAGGCCTCACCAGGGCAGAGGAGGGGGGAAGGAGAATCCCCCTTGAGGTTGGGGCAGAAGTATGCCAAAGACCTGTCTACAGGCACTGGAAGTCATCAGTCTGCAGAAAGCATCAGGTCAGAAGCAGCAGCCCTGTCTCTGCAGTGGAGAGGTAAGCACTGCCCACACACCTCTAATTCAGCCAGTGCAAGTCCCACCAACTCCCCAGTTCATATCCAGTGACCCCTTTTACCACGTTTCCTCCCCATCTTTAGTTCTTCACACCTTAACCTTCACTTCCATCCTGATTTTGCTCCTGATAGTCCCATTTAGCTTTCACATGGTGATATGCATGAACTGCTTCAGAGGTCACAGCTGGCTACTCAAGGAAAGAAGGATTTTTATACCAATAAACTTGAACCAGGTGTGTTTCAAGCCTTTACGTGTAAACCTGTCCCTGTGGAACGGTTTTTGCTTTAACTCAATGAGAGTCTACTTTAGGAAAACAATTCCAAGCTAAGTGAAAATGGATTTACATGCCTCACACAAACTGTAGTCCTCGACAGTGTAAGAAAATCCACAAGCTTAAGCAAACTCACCACCTGCTGCCACAGAAGGGAACACGGTGGTACTCTGTTCCCAATGCAGCAGCCGGATGCTTCCACCACAGCCATTAGTGTGCACACAGCCTCACAATTCATTTCCAGTACTAACTCCACCTTCAATTCGTACCCTTCTTCCACTTACAGTCTCAGCCATCATCTGTAATTCAAGAATACCTTGCAGGTCTGTGAGAGCTCCCACGTGACCCTGTTACACGGGCAAGATCACACGTGTGAAAAGGGCACGCCGCAACATCACGACTTCTGTTCTTCCCTGGCCTGCTGAGAGCAGGCTAGCACAGCTCTACAGGTACAGCTTCATCTGGCCTAGCATCTCATGCTGCAAAAGGGAAATCAGGTTAAACAAGGCACTCGGGGATGCATCAGCAGAGAGAACCAGGAGAAAGGAGCGTGTGCTGTGGCCAGGCTGACTACACAGACATGTGGTGGGTCAGCCTGGGTAGAGGAAGCTGTCCTACTAACACAGTACATGCAGCATCTTTCAGAAGAAGCCACTCATGTAGTGCCTTAGCTACCAGTGACTGCAGTGAAGTGAATTGGGTTACAAAGCCAGGATTCAATACATTGCACAGCATCACTTTGTTATGTGACTACCTGTACCGAGCTTGCCTGGTGGAAGGCTGGAATAGAAAGGGAGTATGACTGCCAGCATAAGAAAGAAGCACTAATCAGCTGCCATCCCTTTGTTTTTCACCAATGAGGTAATCAACGTGCACACCTCATTCTGAATTGGTCTCTCACTAAGTCAGTTTCCTTTTGATACCCACTTTCTTCAACACAGTTGAGGCAAACTTTCATAAATCTGGGTATACATTTCTGCATATGCTACATGTGTGTACAACACAGAACCTCAGGGGCTGGAAGGGACCTTGAAAGCTCATCCAGTTCAACCCCCTGCCAGAGCAGGACCTCCTAGAGTAGGTCACATAGAAACATGTATGTATACAACAGATTTCATGCATTTTTTTAGCTCTTCATAATCAAAATCCCTCTTCTACAAAATGCATCTTAACCAGTGTAAAGACTGTTATTATTCTGCCAAATTCAAAAGCTTTCCAGTTCGACTCATCCGTGTTTTATGCAAGAATTAAGCAAGAAATGTGGTTCATTAAGAAAAATGAGATGAAACACCTTGGATATGTTGCAATATACTTAAGATTTTATGGGTAACTTATCACCTGAAGTGTCTCACAGACATTCACATTCACCTGGCAGCTGGGAACCACTTCAATCACCACTTACAAAGGAAACCAACATGCTGCTTTGCTGGCTTCTTTTTCAAATTAGCAACTAGAAACAGATGAGAAGCACAAACCCCAAGAGTCCCTCCAACAAAAAAGGCCACCAACAATCCAGATTTCTGAAACCCTCTGAACTCGACTGCATTACTACAAGAGGTATTTTCTGAGGAGTTCTTGTTCTGAAAAGAAGGGGGGCGGTGCAGGCTAAACCCTAGAAAGCAAAGCGGAAGAAATCATCCCTTTATGGCAGTTCGTGGTGAGGGAGTGACTCAGCTAAGGAAAACTGCAGAGCCCATTTGGAGACACTGATTCCGAGAGCAGTAAGGGCTGCAGGCAGAAATCTGATGCAGCTGCACCGCCAGAAATTTCAACCTTCACAAGCACGTAAGCACCAAGATAATAATTTGCAGTAACCCTATAGGTTCTGTCTATCCTTGCAGCAATTTTTTGGTGTGAAAAGAACACGTGAGGGAAGTGAGGATATATTCTCTACCTATTTCTCATACCGACCAAGCAAAAAACACAGGGTTTCATCATAAAAAGTCAAATGTCATTTCTAAGGTGTTTAAAATTTGTATTATAACTGCTCTGAATTTTGAATTAGCCCTTCTACAGACTCAGCAAGCAGTCGGCTCTGCCCTGCAAGCTACTGTATGCAAAACTTGGGGAGGCAGTTCTTTGTGCATTTAGGACTAGTGCAAGAGTGACCAAGGGATGAAAAACCTCCAGCACCCTACTCTCCACTGGAGTGGTTTTTTTACCTGTAGATCTTACAAGCTACTTTTAAAGAGTGGGAAAAAGACAGTTAAGAAAAACAGCCTTGTGGAAGGGATTTTGAATCACCAAACATCACGAAACAAGAGGCTACACACATCCAACAAAAATCCCGGGGAGCAGGTCTTACGGATTAAAAACTGCACGTGTGCATCACTGCCTTCTAGTAATTGCAACAGCCGAGAATCACAGTCGCTACTGCACTTACAAGCAGCAGTGATTGTGAGTATTGTACGGACTGAGAAGGAACCTAATTCTGCACTGAAGAGTTTACGGTGTAAATAGAGCAGAGGGAAGGCACAGAGAAAGGGCTCAGGCAAACAAGAGAGGTATCTCAAGCCATGCCAGGCACACTATCGTTGTAGCTGCCTAACTCTTTTCCTTCATTAATAAACAAGCCCTGTGTTCCTCCACAATGATTCACTGTTCCCACAAGCGGGGAAGCCAAAGCCTTTCTGTCAACTGGCCCCACCGATTTCTTTCACCCCGGAGGGCGCCCACACACGAGAATCACAAAATGGCTGATCAGAAGCCGCCTCACTTCATGGCCACAACTCAAGCGGGGACCAGCTCTCCAAGACACAGCAGCCTTCAGGGCCAGCCCTGCCCCTCGGAACACTCCCCGTTCCCCCACAGCGGGGGCAGTCCCGGGGCCACGGGCCACAGCGGGTTGAGGCAGAGCCGCCGCAGATGCAGGCCGCAGCCGTCATGGCCGTCGTGGCAGGCCTCCCGGCCAGCAGGCCTTCTCCAGCCACACCAGCCAAAGGGCAGGAAGGAAACAAAGCGGTGTCTGCGTCCCTGGGAATGGTCCGTGGGCTGCTGCAGCACACAACAGCTCTTTTCCCTTCCCTTCTTTCCCTTCCATGAAGGAGGAAGAAATGAAGGGGATCATTTTGCCCGATTTCCCCTCAGGTACAAGTAAGGGCTAAAAGTCTCATGAAGAAGGTTTTAGCATTTAAAGAAATAGCTGAGAAAGTTGTAATGTTGCAAGGGAGCTTAAACCTCATATCCCTCAATGTCAAAGGAACAATAATAATGTGTGGAGGTCAGACTGAGACAGATCATAGAACGGTAGGGTTGGAAGGGACCTTTAGAGACCATCTAGTCCAACCCCCCAGGTCAATCTGCTGCCTGCAGATGGTTGTCCTGCTTGAGTTTTGCTGTATTTTATAGTACTTTAACTATTTGCCCTGCCTATAGGTGAAGTACCATAATCCATACACTGCTGGGCAGAGTCTGACCCGTGAGATATCCCTGTTTGTTTTCTTTCCTGCTAGGTGGGCTTGCATGTTGAAACACTAGTCTGGCTTCTGCATGTGATACTGAAACCACTTTTATTTGTGCTTTAAACAGGCAAGACAAAAAAGTGATTGCCTACACAGATCCTTAATAATTGTCACATGTATAGTTTTCACACGTGGAAAGGTGTCTCTTCCTAGATAACACCGTCTTTGAAACCAGTTGTGCAGATGAAAGGTTAAGTCCTCATTCTTCTAAAAGCATATACTAACGAATTTTGAGCTAAGGCAAGAACAAACAGGCAGCGCCATGTTTTCTTGTAAATCAATTTATAACCTAGGAAAGCACATTCCTCGGTGACAAGTTTGCATTGGGAAGGAATTCACACTTACAGCTGTAACGAAAAGAAGTGCTTGCAGAAGTTTTTAAGCATCGCAGTCAAGAGATTTTTCTCCTCACGTCCTGAGAGCACCTGTATTCTCCAGTGAGAGCAAAGGGTCCCCAGAAGATCACAAGCAAGATTCGGGTTACAAAAAGCAACAGAAAGTGTTGTGGGAGAAACAGAGTGAATTAAGCGCATACAGACTGTACTATCAGATCCTACATTACTGCGCTGAAAACGGTTGCACAAATGCATCTAGTATACAAAGCACAGAGTGTATTTATGCTGAACAGGCATCGTGATCCTCCAACACCAAGAAAATTCGTCTGTGTTAATGTCCTCAAGTAATATAAATTGCTTGCGTCAACAAACACAGAACAATTAGCTTGTTACCCTTAAACCGAGTTTAAAATAAGCAAATTGTTTGATGACTTTGATGTTTTCCACCCAAAATGTGCTGGCTAATTTTTCCATTCCAGTTCCCATTCCAATCTTTTAACTGCCTTAATCTCCTGCCCTCAGATGTTGACCTCCTAAGAACAGAGGTCATAGGTTAGCACAGACAGACCTCAAAAGATCTGGACTATCAATTCATGCCTGAAAGATTTCTCTTCCACAAAAGAACGACTAAAAAAGCAAATTCCAAAATCCAGCTCCACAGGCTGTGTAAAATAGAAACTTGTTGATGTGTTACTTTCAGAAATATTCTTAGAAGGTTGTATCTGAACAATATGAATTGATTTCTGCAGGACACAAAACTGACTAAAACCAGTGGCATCGACACGATGACCGAACCTCAAAGCTAAAACAGGAAAGCTCTAGACATGAGAGGATGAAGAGTGAGCATCTTTAACCGCAGACGTGTGAGTGTTTTAAATGTTTCTAATCTCTATGTCTCAAAAGAGTATTTTTCCCAAGTCAGGCATTTTTAAACACCATTTTTGTTTTCCTGTAAGCGTGCAAGTCTGAGCTCAGCTAACCTGGAAAATGAGGCAGCACCAGTTTATACAGACTTTACTGATTGTTAGTGAGACTACCACCTCGTTTTCCTGCCATCATCAGCCATACAGCAGATTCCTTGCTGCTTGTCTGATCAATGAACACTAAGCTCTCGTTAAAAAAACCTACCAGATGTTTCTTTTCTAAAGCATAAATGAAATGTATAGATTGTAAAAGTGAGTTAGAAATACAGAGAAACAACAAGAACAAAATGTTAGAGAGAATAACTTCTGAGCTCCAAGTAAAATGTGCACAATGTATGTAAGTACAAACATCCTAAAAGTGGAGTAACAATACCCCCACAGTTAACAACATAAAGTCGCGTTGAACTGTTTAACAAAGCAAGTTAGAACGCTCTGTGGAGTCTCTTTTTTTGACTTAGGAAACTGAAGTGCTCAGCACACTTGAAGTGATTATTAAAAGGAGATGCAGGCATGTTACGATGTGAGCAGCAAACCAGGGTTCCCCAAAAATAAGTCAAAGCACAACTGCATGGAAAGATACGCCCCATCAGCAGGAAATTAAACGTTTCTCATACACTCACTGGAACGTTTCACAACAAACAACTTGGGAAAAGGGGTATAAAGAAAACGAAACCTTTAAAAAGGTAAAGAGCCAGGCTTACATCTGAGCTACACACAGTTTCTAATCCTGTTGCCAACTAGGGAGGATTCCCTCCTGTTAATGGAAGAAGTAACACTGGGTAACTACAGAACAACTCATCTCAGGATGCACAGACTGAAACACTCTATTGTGTTGTTTCACATCATCAGTTCAGCACAGCAAAAATGCAGAGGTGCTAATTTTAAACATCAGCAAATCTGGAACTGAATCTGAAACACTGAACCATCTCAGCTTTTCTTGTCTGTCAAAAGATAAGGCATTTCTCACTAAAGAAATAAAAGCATTCTGGCTGATGCAAAGGCTGTTGTAACCGTCCCTGCAGACAATGGAATAAGAGCAGTCTGTAGTTTGCTATTGTTTTCAGAGCTGTCTGAAGTAAATTGCATGCTTCGCATTTAAAATGTCCAACAGCTAAAAGAGTAAAAACTCCAAGTAACTTCTAGGCTACAGAAAGCTATTCAGCACAAGACCAGCACAATTTAGACCTGGTTTTGTCCTTTCAGCTATTCATTGTAAAAACACTAGTGCCAGGAGACTCAACACCAACATGGTTATAAATGAATGGAGATCAAAGGAAAGAAATTGTTTGGCTCACTCCCATATTTCATAGTGACCCTTCACAACTCCTTCCTCTTCACCTGTTCCCCTGGTCTGTTACTGAGCAAACCCAGGTCCCTCTGCTCCATCAGTGACGCTGGCCTCGGCTCCCTGTTTCTCCAGCTTGGCCGTGACCACCTTTGTTCTCTCTTGCACACGTATGTGCAACTTCTCCTGTGAAATCAGTCTCTTCATCCTCATCTTACAGTGTCCCAGCACAGCTTAAAGGACAAACATGTCCAAATCCCCAAGCCCAGCTGCTTGTAGGAGGAGGTTTCAGGCTAATTTCTACTCATTACTTACAAACTCAGCACTCAAAAGACAAGGAAATAGTCTGCACTGTAGTAACAGCCTGTGAACCAACACATGAGTTCTCCTCTATGGCATTTTATCTCTTGCTGCACAGAATAGAAGACAGTTATTGTATATTTCTTCAACTTACTCAATTCAGTGCTCGGGCCCCCAGCTAAACCCCGAGCACAACACAGCAGTACTGACTTTGAGGCTCTCACTACAATCTTGTCATGCATGGCCCACGTTCATTACTTTGCACGGGCTCTATGAAATGGTGTGGTTTCACTGGCCCCAATGAAATGCACAAGACTCTAGAGCAGCAGGAAAATAAACCAAAAGTCAAAATAATCTTCCAGAGGAGCCTTATTCTAGGTGCCCAGTTTGAAACAGTAAAGTCCACAGAGCACTGTAGTGTTTTATAGGATCTGATACGTTTAGGGCAAAGCTCAAACTGAGCAACTGTTACATTTGGGAGCATGTGGCTGTTCTGCAAAACAAACTCCAGATGTATCACGTGTGTCTCCCAGTAAACAAGGAACACACAGTAAGCTCACTCCTGCAGAAAGCCCCATTTCAGACCAACCACCCCAGATCCACTGGCTGATCCCCAGCCTTCCCAGGGCTGTCAGGCAGGAGCTGACATCCCACCTCTTCAGCTCCTCCTGCATTAGCTCTTGCCCTGCAGCCAAAGCAGAGGAAACTGTGTTTCGACCCCTGTTTGTGCCCTGGGGGGATTCAGGCTTTTCTTCCCTCCTTGAAGACTGCCTTAACTAACAGCTTCTGAGGTGATCCTTTGGAGCCTGGGGAAAACCAGGTGGTTCTCCTATTGACACCATTTTCAGTGCTCTGTTCTCCCCTCCCCAAGTCCCTCCCTTCCCTCTCCTTAATTTCCCCTCTGTTTGTGTTTTTCTGTATTCCTGCTCCATCCTAATCTTCTCTCTATCCGTTGTCCTTCCTGTGACTCTGCCAGTGGGATCAGGGACATCACAGGAGCATTTCTATTTCAGCTTCACCGTCTCTTCTCTGAACAGCTTCCCAGAACCAGAGGAAACGACTGCAAAGTCCCACTCAGCCCTGCTACGTCTGGATGGAGGCTGTGCCACTGCTGTGCAGGGCTGACTTAAACTGGTGCTTCCCTCCCCCCCCCCAAATAAACCTACCTTTCCTGAGGCAAATAAGCTCTTAAACCCACGATTTCTTTCAAGACATAGCCTATGTCTTATTACCTGCATCAACAGCAGCCCGTAGGTGTATTCAGGGGGGTGTGCACGGTGGGAAGAGCAGTAGCATGCCTGCACCCCCACCACGGGGATGACTACCTCCATGACACATTCCTCTTACATAATGAGCTTCTTGACAAAATGAGACGCTGAAGTAAACTCACATTTTCCAATGATTCATATTTCAGTAGGTTTGATCTTCAAGTGTCAAGGACAGAAACATGAAGCCGCAGCTAATAAAAGAAACAGCTGGAATGATATTACTGTACAGACTTTACTCATTTGAAGTTAAAGGGCTCCAGAACTTTTATTCCTTCTGAAGAGCTTCACATGCATCAACAGCGATAAATCAGAGAGGCAACGCTGTGGGAATACCTGATTTAGCAGCTATGTTGTAATTCAGTTTTCTCCCACTTTCAAGTTGTTGGGGTCTTTCTCAACAGGCCAAGACGTGTAACAATTGTTCCATCCCCTGGCATCGCCACTATAATCTTTCCTTGGTGTTACATATTTAGCATGTGCTTTGAGGATATTTGTTAGGTGAGGCTGGAGAGCAACATATCAAGGGAAAGTAACGACATGCAATTGTTTTCCTAAAATAAGAGAGGTCTGGGGTTTAGTTATTTACACTGGGTATTGTTTGTAGTAAAACACAGCCCAGACTGCATCTTTTTAACAGTTCATCCTGCAAGTAGTTTTGTTTCCAGTTCACTGAGAGCTGGAGCGAGTCAGGTAAGCATAAAGCAGCACAGCCTGCAGTCAGGGTCAGCACCAATCTAAGAAACCTTTTGAAATAATGCCCTCTCCCTACCCCTTTCAAAGCACAGGCTTCACTGAGCTGGGCCCTGAAAATGTATGTACTTTTCTGTTTATTCTTGCCCACTTGAAAGCAGTGTATTAGCATAGTGGCAAGAAACTAACCAGCAAGGGAAACGTTCACTAAGGTGGCAGATGCCAGTCGGATCAGGTAGTCCTGCAGAGACAGAAATGCTTTTAACATACATGCCACTGAAGTTTTTTATCACCTCTGTCAAACTGACCAAAGTTCTCAGTTCCTTCGTGCTTCTAAATCCCTTCAGATATGGTGAATCGTTACTGGAGACAAGGCTCCAGTGCCATCGCTTCGTGTACCACTACACCACACCTCACCACAGCAAGGGCCTCAATATATATGCCGGTGCTTCATTGTAAGTGAGAGAAGGCTCCTCTCTCGACGACAGAGGGTGAAATACTCCAAAAACACGAGGCCTGAGGAGACATCTGATTAAAGGAAACATTCCGCACTCCAAACCCAGTGTATGTGCTTAAGAAACCCATCTGCTGCGCAGGGACTGTTTTACTCTACATGAGGCTGCGCACAAACGACACCTTCCTACTCCCTTCATCTGTTCCTTGCACGTTTTCAGAATGGCATCTACTCACTCTAGCACTGAATTTGGATTCCTTATTATAAACACTGTGAAAAATGTGTACAGGCATGCAGACAGAAAACAAGGACAACTTTATTCAGGCTCTACTCTGTTCTTAACACAAGCTCGCAGCAAAGAAAATTAGGCTTGGCTGTTGCTTGGTCTTGTTTCAGCACAGAAACCTGCCTTCACCCAAAGCATGTGAAGAGCTCCTTTGGAAGGCACCTCTGATGGGAAGGAGGAGTCTTTATTTCAAGTGACCATGTGGTGGATTTGGTAGATTTGAAAACTAAACAGTGTTCTCTGCATTGAAGCTTTGGCATGGGATTTCCTCCGGGTCTTCTGAAAGATAGTCCCTTGCTCCAGCATTCAAGTGCTGATCTCTGGGCCCTGCAGTCTGGCTCCTGACTGTTGGAGCTATGGAAACAGGCAGGAAGACAAATCTATTCTCTCTTGAGGAAAGTAACTCCTAATGCTGTGTGCTGGACCTGGGGAGAGAGTCTGCTGCAGACAGGCGAGGCTTCCCCACTTGTGCTCTCACTCTGGGGCACTATTCTAGCGCAGCTCTTCACCTGTCACTTCCAGAAGACTGAAGGTTATCTCCACCCTAGGCTGGAGATGACATCATGCCAAACACTGTATGGTCCATACAGACTGGGTGCTATACACACAGGAAAAACTGTTTCAGTGCTGAGATGAGGGAGCCCTGGCCCAGGCTGCCCAGGGACAGTGTGGAGGCTCCTCTCTGGAGGTTTCCAAACCCACCTGAACACGTTCCTGTGTGACCTGATCTAGGTGAACCTGCTTCTGCAGGGGGGCTGGACTGGATGATCTCTAAAGGTCCCTTCCAACCCTACCACTCTATGACTCAGTGGTAGTTGTTTTGTCTTTCCTCCCTTATGCCCTCTTCCTTTCATCTTTTAGTGGAATAAATGCTTGGTCTTGGAGATCTGATTCTATTCTCATCAGGCTGGATGGACCAAGTCCTGCAAGCACACTGTATGTTTGGTATGCAGGAAGGGCTGAGGCTGCTGAGCTCTTAAACACAGGTAGATGATGCAGATTTTAACAAGGGCTGTCTAATGAATACATGCAGTAACACTTTTCAGAGGCTTCTAACTTAGACTTGGATGGGTTTGCACAAAGAAAAGGAAAGATTAACCCCTTGCCCTAGAGATTCACCTTCAAGCCTGCTTTCAAGCCTCCAATCCACAGCATCTAGCAGCAGCTATTTTTAAGAGCTACCTATTTTTAACCCCTCTTTTGAGCCCTCTGGTTTTGTCCCACTCTTGGAAAAAACTGAGCTGTTGATAAACTTCCCAAGAAGTTGTCAGCCTGAAAAACAGAGCAAATATGTGTCCCTAACTGACTGTATTCCAGCAAAGATATCACGAGTACTGGAGCAGCACAAAGCTCTCAGGCTTCTTGGCTTTTGCCTTTTTTCCCCCTTTGTCCTTAAATCTAGCAACATTTTGCTGCTCCTATTACAAGCAGTTCCCACTAGGTTTGTGGCTTATTGTGGCCAATAACATCATGCAAGAAAGCACATCTCAGACTTGTATTTCTCCCCCTTTCTAGCCTATTGTCTAAGTGTGCAGATTACTCACAGCATCAGTTCTGCACAAATCATCTCCAGTGTCGGTTGAGGATCCGAGAGGAAGCTGCATCCTGCAGCTCAGATACTTAACACATCCCTGAATTGTCTTTTGTGGCTCAAGTGTTGATACTGAAGAAATGCCTGAGCTATACCTCCCTATTTCTTACAGTCTCTCCTTAAATGCACAGTGCTGCTGGAAAGGGGTTAGTAGGCCAGAGGGACCTCATTTCACATGGCAGTTTGCATGGAAGGGAACACAGCTACAGCGGTCTCTGCAGTCCATAAGCCCCTGGAAGGAGGAATGAAACATCCACCAGAATCACTGTGAAGCAAGGAAAAAGCAAACAGCCACAAAAATGCCCTGTGCTTGGAAAATGGGAAAAGCAGGAATGAAATCCAGAAGTAGAAGAATTCTTAGCATCTCAAACCAGGTGAAATGAGTCAGGAGGGAGGAGGAGGAGGAGGTATTCATGCTTTACCTTCTGAAATCCCAGCCCTGAGTAAGTTCCTTTGAGGAAATCACTGTAGAAGCCATGCAACTTCTGCAGTACTTCTGTGCCAGCTTCCTCTTTAGAAAACAGCAGAGCTGGGAACACAACCTGTCTTGGAGAGCAGCTGGAAAGTTCGGCCCTTTGACAGTGACATTACTGACCCCGTTCTGTGCCAAAGGCTGTGAGTGCCCAAACTTGTGCTTTGTTCCTCTGCTCAGCTGGGCACTCTCCCTTGGTCTGTCCCCTGTTTTGCCCTGGTGCTGTTCAGGACCTGTCTGAAGTAGGTCCCTGGGGCTGGCCAAGTGCAGGAGTGGACGTGTCCGCTGTGTTGCAGTTACGTGTTACCACCAGCCCAGCCTTGCTTCCCAGCTCTTGGGTGGCAGGACTTTCCCCATCTGCCTTGGTCCCATCCATCTGTTAAGAAAGGTTTCTATGAGCTTCTCTCATTCTGGTAACAGTTCAGGGCTCTCCTTTCCAGCTCATTCCACTCCCCTTATTCACATCTCCTTACCCACATCGGCTCAGCTGGAGCTGTAGGAGGCTCTTAAGCATGAACCAGCAATGTGCCCTCGTGGGCAAGAAGCCAATGGCAGCCTGGGATGCATCAAGAAGAGTGTGGGCAGCAGGTCAAGGGAGGTTCTGCTCCTCCTCTACTCTGCCATATCTACTGAGGCCTCATCTGGAGTCCTGTGTCCAGTTCTGGGCTCCTCAGCTCCAGAGGGACAGGGAAGTGCTGGAGAGAGGCCAGCACAGGGCCACCAAGATGATCAAGGGTACAGAACATCTTTCATATGAGGAAAGGCTGCGGGACCTGAGGCTGTTCAGTCTGGAGAAGAGGAGACTGAGGGGGGATCTCATTAACATTTATAAATATCTAAAGGGTGGGTGTCAGGAGGTTGGGACATCCCTTTTTTCTACAGTAGCTAGCAATAGGACAAGGGGTGATGGGATGAGGCTGGAACACAAAAAGTTCCATTTAAACATAAGAAAAAACTATTTCAGAGGATCACAGAACTTCTTCAAGCCATGAGAGGCAGAGAGCAGGCGGTGCAAGCCGGACTGCTGCATTGGTACACAAAGCCCAGCTCTCAGGACTAACCTGAAAGGTGTAAAAGATTATTACCATTCCTCAGCCCATCAGGCATCAAAACATAATTAATCAATTACACACATCTCAACCCTGAGTGCACCACTTACCCTTTCCTCTGTCTAAAACCACGGATGCACAGTTTAAAAGCCCCCTGCACACACGAGCCTCTAGCACGCACAGCTCCCACCTAAGCAGGACGTTACTTCACCTGTTTTCAGCCTGACCACTCTTCTAACAGCAATATTTGCAAATCAGTTTTACGTTCCTTTGCAGGCTGCCTCTAATTCAATAAAAGCTTCTGTAGTAAAACCAGTGGAGGGGATGATTTATGTAGTCCCGTAGACAACAGCTTCAGGGGTTTAACCGAACGCCCGAGTTCCACGTAAGAGCCCGTACACAGGAGGGTTTGTCTTCACAAATGGATACATGATCAAAACAGACTTTCAATAAACACTTGCAAAGAAAAAAAAAAGGGAAAAGGGGTGGTGGGGGGAAGGAGGAATAGCAAAGTAACATAATTACCTATCTCCCTTTGGTTTTCTTTTTTGTACTGTCTTCCCTTTGGGTCGTCTTTCACTTCCTAAGCAGGGGCTCCCTCCAGGGCCTGTTACCCGTATTGATTCAAGGCCGTTGGAAGATTTCTTAAAAGTAAATTCCACTGGTTCTCCTTCTTTTAGGCTTCTAAATCCTTCCATGTAAAGCTTGCTCTGTGAATAGGAAAAACACTCTCGGTTACCATTGCCTTAAAACAGTATTTACATTCATAAACAACAGGACAAATTATCCCTGCCTGCGCTCCTAGAACACACACAGGCTGTGTGAACTAGAGCGGGTGAGACTACAAATTACAGCCTTGAAAACACTCTTCAACACTAAACAAGTAGCAGGAACCCATTTTCGGTCTCAGCAAAAATGAAACACCACTTTCCTGTCCTGTGGTGAAGGCTGTAGATGTCAGGAGCAGAGAATATGCCAGGTTCTGAAACCCCCACATCTGACAGCCACCAGGATCTGAGCTTCTAACAGTATGGTAAGAGAGCAAACGTTCATGTCAGAGCTCATTCCTTTATGATCAGAATGATCACAGCTTGTATTCCTTGTATTTGGGACACGGCTGTGCTGCTCTACCAATGAATAAGGGATGCAGTGAGTACGAGCAGCAGAAGGAAGGCACTCAGAACAAAGCCCACCAGAACGGGCAAGTCAAAGATCCCTAGTGAGCTGCTAGTTCAGAACCCTCCAAAAATTACCAAGTCAGCATGATTTAGTTATGAATTTGCATTTTCAACCACAGAAAAGGAAACTGTTATCATCAGAGAAAGTGAAACACACTGGTAACTCTTCTGATATTACACCGTAGCAGCAAAGCCTCGGGCAAGCTGAGGTTCACAGCAGCTCACCACTGATTCTGATGCCTCAGTTCCTCACAAATTACATACAGCAGCAAGTCTGCATCCCAGCATAAACCTGACGAATCAAGCTCTCACATAAAAGGCTCGCCGAGTTAAACGAGCTAGGTTTGGGTGTCAACTGCCAGACACTTGCAGTTTGTGCAGGACAGCTGTGAAATGTTTTCTCTCTTTGCTCGACAACTCTCCGTGGCAAAGAGAAAAATGTGTCCTGGCCAACTCTCACTCCATTTTCCAGCATTCAACAAGGGAATCTTATCTGGATGTGCCATCCCACTCCTGGCTCTAAGTAACATCTACCACCCAACAAATGCGACCGGGGATTGTATCCAAACCAGAGGGCAATCCCTGACATGCGCACCCTGCAATCATGTTGTGAGTGTTTCACGTTGTTTCAGTGGAGCACAAGAACTGACAGCTACAGCATTCACAGCTCACACACAAAGAGGGAGCTGGTCTCTTCGCAAGGATGCACAGAGAACAGGCCAGGAGGCAACAGGCTTGAGCTGATTCAGGGGAAACTCTATCCAGACACGAGGAGACGTTGCTCACTATGAGAGGAATTAAACCCAGAGAAGGAGCGTGGCTCCCTTTGCTGGAAATAGCTCAGATTCAGCTTGGCAGGGCACTGAATAACCTAAAGGCCCTTCCTTGCTTTCAGTAAAAGGCTGGAGCAGGCAATCTCAAAAAGCCCCTTCCAACCCAGACTTTCTGTGAGTCAGGTTTCTCAACTGGAATGGGAAAGCAGGATTCCAGACCCCACTTCCACAGCAGAGTTACCTCCGGGGACCTCTGCCATTTAACTCCCCCGTGGCTTTCTGAAGATGGACAACACTGCCAAGTCCACTTCCCACAGCACAAAGACTGACTTCAAAATGATAAAACCACCAGGAATATTCATTCTAATGAAACCATGTTCACCTTTGCTTCCAAAAGCCCCGAGTACCAGACCAGGTGACTTCTCACTGCTCCAGCAGCCACTATTCATAACACATCAACCACCACCAATGCTGCTCTGACTGAGCCAAAAAGCAAGCAAGAACACAGCTCTGTTGGTTAGGACCAGGGCTGTTTTGTCCACTGGTTAGGACGTGGCTCTTCTAACAAACACAACAGTGTGAAGCATGAGACAAACAGCTGACTTCTCTTTGAGTGGTATTTAAAAGGCAAGGGAGAGTCCGTGGGAGGACACAACCGTGAAAGCAGAAGTGTGTGGTGTCTATTCCATCAATCATGAGCCTGGCTGGTTTTCTACGTGAAAATATCACGTATGAAAAAGGAAATGTGCAAAATTTGTCCCTAATACAACTGAAGGATGGTAATTCTACACAGAGCAATGAGACCAAGTACCCAGGCAAGCAGGATTACTTCAAGCAAGCCCTCCACTTTGCAATGTCTGTGTGGCAATAAGAGGATCTTTGTCATCCCAGCTGGGAATACGCCCAAAGAACACATCCCCACTCCTCCACTGAAAATGCAGATCCTGCCTGTCCTGTGGGTCCATCTCTAGGTCCACCCATACCTCTTCAGTCCTTCAGCAGAGAAAACCTTGTTAAAACGAAATTACTGAACAAGTACTTTGTCCCAAACTCAAAGGTACATTAAATGTTCCACAATGGTGACAAGTCAGATGGGTGCTAATCACAAGGGGAACCTCAAGCAGACAAACCTTTCTTTCTCAGTAACACCAGTCATGGCATATGTGCTTTTGTCTTTTTGCGTAATTACACCTTAATAAAGACACAGTTAAGCCTCAGCAAGACTTTGCAGTCTCTCTGAGTTTCACTCTTATAAAACAAAAGGCTGACACTTGACAGGCACAAAACATGATGTCCTCTACTTTGCTTCAAAGGAAAGTGTTTAAAATGCAATCTCAACCATAGAATCACAGAATGGTAGAGGTTGGAAGGGACCTTTAGACATCATCCAGTCCAACCCCCCTGCAGAAGCAGGGTCACCTAGATCAGGTCACACAAGAACGTGTCCAGGTGGGTCTTGAAGCCCTCCAAGGAAGGAGCCTCCACACCCTCCCTGGGCAGCCTGGGCCAGGGCTCCCTCACGGAAACACTGACACAGTTTGTTCTTATGTTTAAGTGGAACTTTTTGTGTTCCAGCTTCATCCCATCACCCCTTGTCCTGTTGCTAGATACTATAGAAAAAAGGGATGTCCCAACCTCCTGACACCCACCCTGTAGATATTTATAAATGTTAATGAGATCCCCCCTCAGTCTCCTCTTCTCCAGACTAAACAGCCCCAGGTCCTGCAGCCTCTCCTCATATGAAAGATGCTCCAGTCCCCTGATCATCTTGGTGGCCCTGTGCTGGCCTCTCTCCAGCACTTCCCTGTCCCTCTGGAGCTGAGGAGCCCAGAACTGGACACAGGACTCCAGATGAGGCCTCAGCAGGGCAGAGCAGAGGGGGATAAGAACCTCCCTCGACCTGCTGCCCACACTCTTCTTGATGCATCCCAGGCTGCCATTGGCTTCTTGCCCACGAGGGCACGTTGCTGGCTCATGGTCAGTTTATTATCAATCCGGGCTCCCAGGTCTCTCTCTGCAGAGCTGCTCTCCAGCAGGTCACCCCCAGCCTGTGCTGGTGCAGGGAGTTGTACAGGGCATTATTAGTGCTCAAAAATGTTTTTCTTCTTCCCATTTTACCTCTGACAACAGGAGCTTTGTTTACAAACAAAACATTATCTTTACACGGGTGATTTTTAGTATTTTTAAAAGCCAAAGGAATGGAACAGTTTTGCTTTCACAAATTCTGTTATGCCAGGGTACTTTTTTTGTATGTTTTTTCCCCCAGCACTTCTAACACCACAAAATGCTGCAAATACCCCATTCCAAATGACTCGCACAGCACCCTCCTTGAATACACACCAACAGCTTTCCAGCGTTACAGACGGATTTGGTGCTGACTTCTTGTGTAAATGCTGTTAGCCAGCTCAATAGATTCTCTGAGGTTGCAACAACAATTCAAAGCCACAGTGGAAAAGCAGCATTTGGAATCCAGCAAAACAAATGTAAAACCCGAATCCTCCTTAACTTGTCTGCAGCGCCGCGACAAAAAATGTCTGTAGAGTTGACAATTCAATGTTGAGAGACCTAGCTCGGTATTTTCCTCACATTACTTAAACAAATAAACCCCAGACAATTAAAAGCAGCCAGAGTTTCAAGTCAGTGAACCATTTCTAGAGCCCTGAATGGGGTGTGTGGGCACGGCGCCAATGAACAAAGGGAAAAACCTGAAGGCAACGTGCTTTTCCTCCTTTCGCTCTCTTTCAGCTGTCAGAGGCTTTGCTGTTATTTTTACCAGCAGTCAATACAGTGATTTCAGGCTTGAGCTTTTTCCCTTTTTCACTTGACAGGGCCACTTCCAGTATCCCATTACTTCTCGCTATTTGAAGCCCGTAAGGTAAAGCCTCAGGCACCTCTGGTGTGAGCAACACCTTGGTTCAACGCTGTTTTGTGAGAGTATCACCAGTAACACAACCTAAGTGGGGAAAAAAAACCCCACCATCCCAAGTTCTTGGAAAGCGTTTGCTAAGAGAAAACAGAAATCAAACCACAACAAATAGAAACTGAGTGGACAAGGTGGCCCCAAAGAAAGGCACCTTGTAAGAGCGCTCACAACTCCCACCAAGCGCTAGGAAAGAATGGAAGTTTGGAGTTCAGGCTTATTACAGCTCCTGATGAGAGTACACTGCTATCACTAACGTGTGGGGAGCAGACAACAGGCTGCCCATAAGTGCCTCCTCACAACAGTCTTGCTATTTCCAGTCAGGGCTGTGAACAACTGCTGTCACAGTCATCCAGTCCTTTAGAGGAGGAAAGAAGCTATTCAGTGGCATTTTGCTTAGATCACTTATTTTCTGCATCTCTCATTTCTGCCCCTTCTTTCTCTGCTCAGGAAGAGACTGGCAAATCACAACCCTTGATACTCACAACTGCGTTATTTCATTGCATCTGTTTACCTCCAGCACCCTTCCCTCCGTTACCATCTTTAACATCTGAGACTTACACCAAGCAAAAGAGAACAGACACGTTTCCAGCACATGCAAGTAAAAAGAAGCCACAGCATTCAGCCTCACTGCCAGCATCCAAAAAAAGCTGCGAGTACCATTTTTCAGCACAGAAACAGATCCACAAGCCTCATCCTTTTCTCTGACCTGGGGAAAGCTCATGTGCACCACACAGGGTTCCACTCGCCTCACCTCTCCAGTCTGCTTTACCCTTTGACAAACAGATCTCCTCCTACAACTTCGGGAGAGCTGTTCACACGCAGCTATGTGCAGAATTCAGCTCCTAACAGACAAGCAAACTCTATTATTCATTCCATGCCGACTTACTGAAAGCCCAAATGACCATACTGAGACAAACTCACCCAGGTGAACATTCCTTGGATTTAACAGTGTTACAAAGGACCAACTGCTACTCTTCCTCTTTTTGTTTCCCATCTACAAGAAACCCAGTGGACAAGGCACGTTGCTGCACTGGGCATGGCTTGTCTTTGGAAAGCAAAATCGGGCTTTAGGACTTGTCATTTTGATACGACACTGACTCAAACACTTCACCCAAGCTTAGAAGGTGTATCAGGACAAAGCTGAAAAAGAGCAAGAGTGTAGATGTTTGTAAGGGCACCATATTTACACTGCACACACACACACACACACGTGGCTGACGTGCTCCGACCTTAAATAATGCATCTAGCTCCAGGCACCTTATCACCAGAAGGGTAACAGCAACCTGAGCGTGGTTCAGAGCAGATCAATCAAAATGATCAATGCTGAAGGAAGGACTTGAAAGGCAGAGCTGAAAACTCCATAGCGTGGCTGTTTCATGAAGGGAACTTTCATTGGGTGAAGGGGAAGAGAAGTCCCAACAAAAGCATCATCCATCAGAAGTACATCAATATGCACAATTAGCAAAGGACTGACTGGAGGAAAAAACCCATCTGTGACTGTAATCTGCTCACAACCAAGGGGGGAACTCTGACAAGAGAGTAAAATTATCTATTGCAAGCTCAGAACTCTAGGTGTAATGAGACTCAACAGTTAATTTCCTCAACTATTACAGGAATTTTGACTCCACATCCAGTAAGTTTTTTACCCACAGCCAGATCTCATCAACTGAGCACAACCTCACCATGAAAAGGTAAAGGAAGGAAAGATGTTGTTGCAGGGTTCAAGCTTGCATTGACAGGAGCTGGACTGTGTAAGAGAGAAGCTTCTTTCTTCTGCCTGGACTGTACAAAACGATACTGGTAGCTACACAGATTGCAGAAGGCCTGAACTCATGCAACACTATGCACACACAAACCCACGATGAAGCGTGTTCAAGGCATTTTTGAACAGCAATATGTTGTTCCAACACATTCATAAGATAACACCTTTGCCTTGAAAAGGCCTTTTCTGGTGACTAAATTTCTCAGATTAATGAAACTAACAGGAAGAGGGGCTCAACCACCTTTCAGGCAACGGGCTCTGTTGTACAAGCAGCACTGCTGAGCAACATCACTCATTTAAAGGCATTGTTGTGCGCTGGCTACTACTGTTACCACGGGTCAGTTAGCCAGCTAACATGGAAGCACTGTGTACAGCAATAGAAATGACCTGAAATGTACTCTGAAACAAAACAGATGCTGCTGCTGCACGTGAAACGGAGACAAACTGCTTTTGACTGATAGAAGATTCACATTACTTTATGTATATCCTAGATTTCATCAGAAAGGAAAAGGTGACAAATGTGTTTTGTCATAAGAGCCATGCATTGCATACACACACACACACACACACGTATATATACATATATAAGTAATATCTTCACTCAGAAAGACACATCTCTCAGTAATACTCCAAATGACCCAGGCACAGGGTTCCCATGCGATGACACACACTCTTTTTCACTGCATTTCACACTGTGATAGGTCTTAGAAACCCAAAGACACTGATAAACTGTAGATGATTAAAGCATAAACAAAGATGTCTCACATTTCCTTCTTGTTCCCTCCTTTAGGGCTCACAACTTCATGCTTCCCACATGCTTGTTGATTATTCTCCATTACTGCTTTCCATGTTTGGAACAGCACACCTTATTCACATTTAAATGCATTGCACTGTTGTGCAGTTGGATGCACTTGGATTTTATTTCCACAGCTCTAAGGATATCTTTGTTCCTAAATGCATTTGTTTTTTTAATTAACAACGCTGCCATTCTTCATAAGTTTCTATTATTTGGGAAGCAAAAAGAATGACACAGAATGACAGAAAATCGGATGGGAAAAAAGGCATTTTATCCTTGAAGTAAATTCACAGAGCTGTAAAGAGCAGTTTCACCAACTGAAAAGGTAGAAAGGAGGGAAGAAAAGAGGGGAAACCAGGAGGAAGGGTGCTCCTCCTTTGATAAGCACTGCATTCATTCAGCAGCAAGGGGCATGGGGGAGGGGGAGAGAGCACCTCCCGTGCCAGTACAAAGCAGTGAGTGTAAGAATTTGGTACATTCTCTGTCGGATTCTAGGCTTTGTGGATAATTCCAAATGCAAGCAGGTAAGACTGATATTCAGGCCCTGAGGGCCAGGGTAAGACAGTAGGATCAGAAATGCACCCCAGCAAGGAGCAACGGCAACAGCAGCAGCATTCCTCCCATGTTTCGGTCACCTTCTAATTAACCTAATGAAAGGTGTATTGTTTAAAGAAGCCTGATGAGAATTACCACAGATATGGCCAAGCCATCACAGGGAACAGTGAAAGGGAATCACTGCATAATCGTGGAACACCCCCCTGCCCCGTCACTGCCAACGTCACAGAAAATGGCCAACCACGTAAAAAGTTAAGATGCCTTTCTGCCTTCCTAACATGGCCCTAGCCAGACCCAAAATGGTCTCTCTAGCTGATAGCGCTCTTCTGATCCCAGAGAAGACGTCGTTGCAACTGCAGACTAACAGAAGGGCTCCTGCTTCACAAACCACACCACAGAGCTTGGGAATAGCTCCCTCAGCTTTGTCATTTTGTCCGTGTCTGGTATCTGGGGCTCCCGTGCGTGAAGGCGTTCATGCCAGCTCCCACGTCCAGGCTGCTCTGCTTAAAGCTAAACCCAAGGGCCACACGGCCCTCCTCTCCCCAGCAGCACGACAGAATTGGTCCCAGTTCCTTCACCTTTACCAGGTTTGGGGTTTGTTTTTTTTGTCTAGGAAGGAGTATTTTAAAACCAACCAAGCAAACCACACACACGCTTCAGAGTATCACCACAGGGATGCTCCCAGGTCCCAATTACTGCAGAATAACTCTGTAATTATGTCTTCATTTCACTAACTAATCTCAGATGAGCTTTTAAAAAGCAAGAAAAATGTTTGGAGTCGTATTCAAACGTTATCTGGATGAAACCCGACATTTATTTATCCTTTTCCAAGCTTAATCCAGTTTAATTGAAAACCTTTTTTTTCCCCTCCTCTTTTCCAAAAGAAAGGCACATCAGCTCACAATCAGTCTGGTGACAAAAGATAAACCTTGTTAAAAACATAAGCGTGGCATTTGAAAACAAACAAAAAGCACGGGAGCAATTCCTAACCAAGCAGGACCGTGTGAAGAAACACCACCAGTCCTTCGCTCAAACCTCCAGCCACAGAGACTAAGCGCAATCTAAAGACCTTATTTACTCAAATCGTACACCGCCAACAAAACCACTATCCGAGGCAACGCTTTTAATTACAGGTGTACCTAAAGACCTAGGAAAAAAAAACCCAAGCTTACTTCTCTTCGCGTGAAACCGGAGCCCCACTGAGCTCAGCCAAATGTGGCTGCCTGAGATGGAAGGCAGGGGAAAAAAAATGAGTCTTACTTGGTGTACAAAGACATCAACTGGAGACTCCAAGGGGCTTCCCTCTCGGTTGCTCATGGAGATATACCCGAATCCTATTCTCACATTAAACCATTTGCAATGGCCGGTTCCGTGCAAAACCTGGGATTCCTCCTCTTCCTCCTGCTCCGGCAACTTCCCGGGCTTGTCTCCACGTTTACTCGCCCCTGCTGAGGAAGAGGGAAAGGCGTGGGGGGGCGGGATGGGGGGTTGGGAGTGGTGCGGGGAGAGAGGGGGGTGGAAAAAGAAGGAAGGTGGGGGACAAGATGCAAAGGATAGAGTTAAATTCTGGTAACAGAATTGGCACTGTATGAAGGGGTCACTACAGAAGGAACGAGGGGGAAACGACAACAAAAAAAATCAACAGAACAAGAATGCAAACGCAAACGGACGAAAGATATTTTTTTTTCGTTAAGCCCTAAAACAAGCAACTTCTCCCCAAAATGCGTGAATAAAAAAGGGCAATGAAAATGCCCGGAGGTTAGAGGGAGGAAGCACCGCGGCACGGAGCCTCTCCCCCGCCCTCTGTGCCTGGGCAGCCCACGTTGCTGTACATACGTGCATTTTTCCATTTAACTCCATCTTTCAGCCACATTACAGCCCGGAACGCGATACTTGAATATTGCTGGTTTAAGACCGATCCCATTTCTCAACAGAAAACTCTCAGCCCAATTAGTCTCTCCTCGCAAGGCGCAGGACCCGAGGGAGGGGGGAGAGGCCGGTCGGGGAAGGGGTGCAGGAGAGAGAATAAGCCAAATTGGGTAGATTGCACAACTAGTTACTGCACATGCGGCGCCGAAACCACTATTTTGCACCGTGTCTCCATCTCTCCTTGGAATAAACTTTCGATTAAAGTTGGGACAGGTGTACGGCCGTTTTCTCTCATCCCACCACGGCAACTGTGCTTAATCAAACAGGAACAATTCAAACAATAGCCCCCTGAAAGCTTTTCAAGTTGTGAATCGGTGTGGGCGGTACGGAACAGTTTCTTAGCTGGGTAACAATGGGTTAGGAGAAAGCCCCCTTGCGCGAGCTGCTAAAAAAGGGTAATGCATAGTTGGGTTAAAGGGGGAGGGGGGGAAAGGGGGGGGGGGTTAGAGAGAACGAACGAGAGAGTGAAAATCATAGTAAAACAATAGAAAAAAAGAAAATTAACCTTCGGCCATGTTGCCCCACGGGCCCTCTGCTCCAAACTCGTGAGATGAAAACTTTCCCTGCGGATCGAAGTGCTCTTCTGCATGGATCTCACTGAAAACAAAGACAGACAGGCAACTGGTTATAAAATACAGCACCACAGAATCACAGCATGGTAGGTGCTGGAAGGGACCTTTAGAGACCATCCAGTCCAACCCCCTGACAAAGCAGGTCCCACCTAGATCAGGTCACACAGGAATGTGTCCAGGTGGGTTTGGGAACCTCCAGAGAAGGAGCCTCCACACCCTCCCTGGGCAGCCTGGGCCAGGGCTCCCTCACCTCAGCACTGACACAGTTTTTGCTTATGTTTCAATGGAATTGTTTGTGTTCCAGCTTCATCCCATCATCCCTTGTCCTGTCAGTGGATACAACAGAAAAAAGTGCTGCCCCAACCTCCTGACATTGAGATATTTGTCAATATTAATGAGATCTCCCCTCAGTCTCCTCTTCTCCAGACTAAACAGCCCCAGGTCCCGCAGCCTTTCCTCGTATGAAAGATGCTCCAGTCCCCTGATCATCTTGGTGGCCCTGTGCCGGCCTCTCTCCAGCACTTCCCTGTCCCTCTGGAGCTGGGAGCTGACAGCTCAGGTTTTCTGTGTCAGGAAGGCTCAGAACCAGCAGGCACGGTGTCTGCTGGTGAAACAGCAGCGGCTCCTGCGTCCTTCTTGATGAAGGCCGAGCTACATTTGAGAATCTCTTTCCCAGTCCCTCGGCAGGTGCTCCCTTGCCGCCCCGGCGCCAAAAGCCCACCCGGTGCGTGCGGCCGGGAGCCCGTACCCGGGGCCGCCATCCCAGCTCCCCTCACAGCCGCACGGGCCGCCCCGGCAGAGGGCGACAACCAGCCAGGCATCCATCCCGCCGCAGCGAGGCACCCAGCTTCGCACGGCCGCGGGGCCACGGCAGCAGGCGAGGCGATCCCAGCGCCGGCCTCTCCTCACACTGAGGCGATCGTCAGCGCCAGCCTCTCCTCACACTGAGGCGATCAGCAGCCTCCTCACACTGAGGCGGTTCCCAGCGCCGGCCTCTCCTCACACTGAGGCGATCGCCAGCGCCGGCCTCTCCTCACACTGAGGCGATCAGCAGCCTCCTCACACTGAGGAGGTCACCAGCCTCCTCATCCTGAGGCGATCCCAGTACCAGCCTCCTCATCCTGAGGCGATCCCAGCGCCAGCCTCCTCATCCTGAGGCAATTCCAGCGCCAGCCTCCTCATCCTGAGGCGATCGCCAGCCTCCTCACACTGAGGAGGTCACCAGCCTCCTCATCCTGAGGCGATCCCAGTACCAGCCTCCTCATCCTGAGGCGATCCCAGCGCCAGCCTCCTCATCCTGAGGCGATCACCAGCGCCAGCCTCCTCATCCTGAGGCAATTCCAGTACCAGCCTCCTCATCCTGAGGCGATCCCAGTACCAGCCTCCTCATCCTGAGGCGATCACCAGCACCAGCCTCCTCACACTGAGGCGATTGCCAGCGCCAGCCTTGCTCCTCACCCTGTGGCAGCTTCAATTCACCCTTGGATGGCTTCACCTGTATCGAGGCCATAAAGAAGAGACATGCAGAGTGGAGATACTGGCCCCAGATATAACCGTGTTCTAATGGACGTGCTGCTTTCAGCCAGGGAAACCCGAGCATGGTGGTGGAGGGATGCAGTGCCCTGTCATGAGCCAGGCTCTCACCCAGGGCCAGGTCCCCTGCCCCGGCCTCTGCCTCAGCCAAGGCAAGGGTCTGACACAAGCTTTTGCAGTGCTTGTGCTGCAGACGGTTCCTAACGGCACTTAGGTTTCAATTCAGAAGAAAATACATCAAGAGCTGGCAAAGAGTCATAACACAGGGTTGGTTGGTTTTCTCTTGAAAATGTGCAAGTGGTGGTTACTCGGGGTGCTGTCTTCAATGGGACACAGCTGCCCAGGAGCCACTCCAGCCCACACGGGCAAGGCAGGCCTCCTCCCTAGCGCTCAGACATGGCTGAAGTCCACAAACACTCTTCTCTTAGCCTTGTTAGCCAGTCTAACAGTCTTCCAGTTAGAGTCTGGAAGAAACCTCCAGCAATCCCTTATTGAACCCTCTTGCTATGTAACACGCACCAGGAATGCCAGTCCTTGGATTACATTAGTTCTAACCCATGATACCAACAACTAACTACATGCCTTTGGCATGGTGATTCTATGCCAGTGATGTTCAGCACTAAGCTCTCTATGGCTTCTGTTTCTTTGTTTTATTAAAGTCACACTGAAAGCATAGACATGGTACTGGAGAGAACTGAAACAATGATTTCTCTTTTCTAGCTTTCTCTTCACCATCAATGCACTTAAAAGTGGTTGCACAAATATTTAGCCCCGGTGGAATCAACTAAGGATTAAAACAGACCGTAGCTGTAACTAACTGCATGTACAAAACAGTGCACCATCTTCTGTCTCAAGCCCAATGGCAAAACACTTCAAATGCTCAAGATTCCTGGAAAGGAACAGGGCACTGTTTCACCCATTGTTCAGTGGTTGCTGCCAGTCTGTAGAAAATCAAGATGTCTAGTCCAGAATCTACCCACAGAATCTACCTTCCAAAGCGATGCTATTGATAAAACATGCATTGTTCTCAAACAGACTGCAAAATGGACATTGACATTTGCAAATCCACTATAGCAAATGATGCTTCAGCATCTCCCTCTTCAAATCTAACCATCAGCATCTTCAATATTAGCAAGACACTAGTCATCTTGACTTTAAGTAGGCCAACGACGAATAACAATAGCCCAATGGCATCTGCCAGTATTGCAAAACTTGCACACAGTCATTTCCTGTCAGACCTTTATAATCCTTATGGAAAGCATTAATTAAATGTAGCACACATTCCCCATAAATTAGTTGTGCAGCAGAAAAACAAACCTTGCCATTCCCTGATAACTGTGATAATGTACTTCAAGTGACCTGCTTCCATTTCTATGTCACGTTGCACTTTGGAGCTTTGTGTGGTTTTTCCAGTGGAACCTGTATTCTCCAGTGAGAGCAAAGGGTCCCCAGAAGATCACAAGCAAGATTCGGGTTACAAAAAGCAACAGAAAGTGTTGTGGGAGAAACAGAGTGAATTAAGCGCATACAGACTGTACTATCAGATCCTACATTACTGCGCTGAAAACGGTTGCACAAATGCATCTAGTATACAAAGCACAGAGTGTATTTATGCTGAACAGGCATCGTGATCCTCCAACACCAAGAAAATTCGTCTGTGTTAATGTCCTCAAGTAATATAAATTGCTTGCGTCAACAAACACAGAACAATTAGCTTGTTACCCTTAAACCGAGTTTAAAATAAGCAAATTGTTTGATGACTTTGATGTTTTCCACCCAAAATGTGCTGGCTAATTTTTCCATTCCAGTTCCCATTCCAATCTTTTAACTGCCTTAATCTCCTGCCCTCAGATGTTGACCTCCTAAGAACAGAGGTCATAGGTTAGCACAGACAGACCTCAAAAGATCTGGACTATCAATTCATGCCTGAAAGATTTCTCTTCCACAAAAGAACGACTAAAAAAGCAAATTCCAAAATCCAGCTCCACAGGCTGTGTAAAATAGAAACTTGTTGATGTGTTACTTTCAGAAATATTCTTAGAAGGTTGTATCTGAACAATATGAATTGATTTCTGCAGGACACAAAACTGACTAAAACCAGTGGCATCGACACGATGACCGAACCTCAAAGCTAAAACAGGAAAGCTCTAGACATGAGAGGATGAAGAGTGAGCATCTTTAACCGCAGACGTGTGAGTGTTTTAAATGTTTCTAATCTCTATGTCTCAAAAGAGTATTTTTCCCAAGTCAGGCATTTTTAAACACCATTTTTGTTTTCCTGTAAGCGTGCAAGTCTGAGCTCAGCTAACCTGGAAAATGAGGCAGCACCAGTTTATACAGACTTTACTGATTGTTAGTGAGACTACCACCTCGTTTTCCTGCCATCATCAGCCATACAGCAGATTCCTTGCTGCTTGTCTGATCAATGAACACTAAGCTCTCGTTAAAAAAACCTACCAGATGTTTCTTTTCTAAAGCATAAATGAAATGTATAGATTGTAAAAGTGAGTTAGAAATACAGAGAAACAACAAGAACAAAATGTTAGAGAGAATAACTTCTGAGCTCCAAGTAAAATGTGCACAATGTATGTAAGTACAAACATCCTAAAAGTGGAGTAACAATACCCCCACAGTTAACAACATAAAGTCGCGTTGAACTGTTTAACAAAGCAAGTTAGAACGCTCTGTGGAGTCTCTTTTTTTGACTTAGGAAACTGAAGTGCTCAGCACACTTGAAGTGATTATTAAAAGGAGATGCAGGCATGTTACGATGTGAGCAGCAAACCAGGGTTCCCCAAAAATAAGTCAAAGCACAACTGCATGGAAAGATACGCCCCATCAGCAGGAAATTAAACGTTTCTCATACACTCACTGGAACGTTTCACAACAAACAACTTGGGAAAAGGGGTATAAAGAAAACGAAACCTTTAAAAAGGTAAAGAGCCAGGCTTACATCTGAGCTACACACAGTTTCTAATCCTGTTGCCAACTAGGGAGGATTCCCTCCTGTTAATGGAAGAAGTAACACTGGGTAACTACAGAACAACTCATCTCAGGATGCACAGACTGAAACACTCTATTGTGTTGTTTCACATCATCAGTTCAGCACAGCAAAAATGCAGAGGTGCTAATTTTAAACATCAGCAAATCTGGAACTGAATCTGAAACACTGAACCATCTCAGCTTTTCTTGTCTGTCAAAAGATAAGGCATTTCTCACTAAAGAAATAAAAGCATTCTGGCTGATGCAAAGGCTGTTGTAACCTTCCCTGCAGACAATGGAATAAGAGCAGTCTGTAGTTTGCTATTGTTTTCAGAGCTGTCTGAAGTAAATTGCATGCTTCGCATTTAAAATGTCCAACAGCTAAAAGAGTAAAAACTCCAAGTAACTTCTAGGCTACAGAAAGCTATTCAGCACAAGACCAGCACAATTTAGACCTGGTTTTGTCCTTTCAGCTATTCATTGTAAAAACACTAGTGCCAGGAGACTCAACACCAACATGGTTATAAATGAATGGAGATCAAAGGAAAGAAATTGTTTGGCTCACTCCCATATTTCATAGTGACCCTTCACAACTCCTTCCTCTTCACCTGTTCCCCTGGTCTGTTACTGAGCAAACCCAGGTCCCTCTGCTCCATCAGTGACGCTGGCCTCGGCTCCCTGTTTCTCCAGCTTGGCCGTGACCACCTTTGTTCTCTCTTGCACACGTATGTGCAACTTCTCCTGTGAAATCAGTCTCTTCATCCTCATCTTACAGTGTCCCAGCACAGCTTAAAGGACAAACATGTCCAAATCCCCAAGCCCAGCTGCTTGTAGGAGGAGGTTTCAGGCTAATTTCTACTCATTACTTACAAACTCAGCACTCAAAAGACAAGGAAATAGTCTGCACTGTAGTAACAGCCTGTGAACCAACACATGAGTTCTCCTCTATGGCATTTTATCTCTTGCTGCACAGAATAGAAGACAGTTATTGTATATTTCTTCAACTTACTCAATTCAGTGCTCGGGCCCCCAGCTAAACCCCAAGCACAACACAGCAGTACTGACTTTGAGGCTCTCACTACAATCTTGTCATGCATGGCCCACGTTCATTACTTTGCACGGGCTCTATGAAATGGTGTGGTTTCACTGGCCCCAATGAAATGCACAAGACTCTAGAGCAGCAGGAAAATAAACCAAAAGTCAAAATAATCTTCCAGAGGAGCCTTATTCTAGGTGCCCAGTTTGAAACAGTAAAGTCCACAGAGCACTGTAGTGTTTTATAGGATCTGATACGTTTAGGGCAAAGCTCAAACTGAGCAACTGTTACATTTGGGAGCATGTGGCTGTTCTGCAAAACAAACTCCAGATGTATCACGTGTGTCTCCCAGTAAACAAGGAACACACAGTAAGCTCACTCCTGCAGAAAGCCCCATTTCAGACCAACCACCCCAGATCCACTGGCTGATCCCCAGCCTTCCCAGGGCTGTCAGGCAGGAGCTGACATCCCACCTCTTCAGCTCCTCCTGCATTAGCTCTTGCCCTGCAGCCAAAGCAGAGGAAACTGTGTTTCGACCCCTGTTTGTGCCCTGGGGGGATTCAGGCTTTTCTTCCCTCCTTGAAGACTGCCTTAACTAACAGCTTCTGAGGTGATCCTTTGGAGCCTGGGGAAAACCAGGTGGTTCTCCTATTGACACCATTTTCAGTGCTCTGTTCTCCCCTCCCCAAGTCCCTCCCTTCCCTCTCCTTAATTTCCCCTCTGTTTGTGTTTTTCTGTATTCCTGCTCCATCCTAATCTTCTCTCTATCCGTTGTCCTTCCTGTGACTCTGCCAGTGGGATCAGGGACATCACAGGAGCATTTCTATTTCAGCTTCACCGTCTCTTCTCTGAACAGCTTCCCAGAACCAGAGGAAACGACTGCAAAGTCCCACTCAGCCCTGCTACGTCTGGATGGAGGCTGTGCCACTGCTGTGCAGGGCTGACTTAAACTGGTGCTTCCCTCCCCCCCCCCCAAATAAACCTACCTTTCCTGAGGCAAATAAGCTCTTAAACCCACGATTTCTTTCAAGACATAGCCTATGTCTTATTACCTGCATCAACAGCAGCCCGTAGGTGTATTCAGGGGGGTGTGCACGGTGGGAAGAGCAGTAGCATGCCTGCACCCCCACCACGGGGATGACTACCTCCATGACACATTCCTCTTACATAATGAGCTTCTTGACAAAATGAGACGCTGAAGTAAACTCACATTTTCCAATGATTCATATTTCAGTAGGTTTGATCTTCAAGTGTCAAGGACAGAAACATGAAGCCGCAGCTAATAAAAGAAACAGCTGGAATGATATTACTGTACAGACTTTACTCATTTGAAGTTAAAGGGCTCCAGAACTTTTATTCCTTCTGAAGAGCTTCACATGCATCAACAGCGATAAATCAGAGAGGCAACGCTGTGGGAATACCTGATTTAGCAGCTATGTTGTAATTCAGTTTTCTCCCACTTTCAAGTTGTTGGGGTCTTTCTCAACAGGCCAAGACGTGTAACAATTGTTCCACCCCCTGGCATCGCCACTATAATCTTTCCTTGGTGTTACATATTTAGCATGTGCTTTGAGGATATTTGTTAGGTGAGGCTGGAGAGCAACATATCAAGGGAAAGTAACGACATGCAACTGTTTTCCTAAAATAAGAGAGGTCTGGGGTTTAGTTATTTACACTGGGTATTGTTTGTAGTAAAACACAGCCCAGACTGCATCTTTTTAACAGTTCATCCTGCAAGTAGTTTTGTTTCCAGTTCACTGAGAGCTGGAGCGAGTCAGGTAAGCATAAAGCAGCACAGCCTGCAGTCAGGGTCAGCACCAATCTAAGAAACCTTTTGAAATAATGCCCTCTCCCTACCCCTTTCAAAGCACAGGCTTCACTGAGCTGGGCCCTGAAAATGTATGTACTTTTCTGTTTATTCTTGCCCACTTGAAAGCAGTGTATTAGCATAGTGGCAAGAAACTAACCAGCAAGGGAAACGTTCACTAAGGTGGCAGATGCCAGTCGGATCAGGTAGTCCTGCAGAGACAGAAATGCTTTTAACATACATGCCACTGAAGTTTTTTATCACCTCTGTCAAACTGACCAAAGTTCTCAGTTCCTTCGTGCTTCTAAATCCCTTCAGATATGGTGAATCGTTACTGGAGACAAGGCTCCAGTGCCATCGCTTCGTGTACCACTACACCACACCTCACCACAGCAAGGGCCTCAATATATATGCCGGTGCTTCATTGTAAGTGAGAGAAGGCTCCTCTCTCGACGACAGAGGGTGAAATACTCCAAAAACACGAGGCCTGAGGAGACATCTGATTAAAGGAAACATTCCGCACTCCAAACCCAGTGTATGTGCTTAAGAAACCCATCTGCTGCGCAGGGACTGTTTTACTCTACATGAGGCTGCGCACAAACGACACCTTCCTACTCCCTTCATCTGTTCCTTGCACGTTTTCAGAATGGCATCTACTCACTCTAGCACTGAATTTGGATTCCTTATTATAAACACTGTGAAAAATGTGTACAGGCATGCAGACAGAAAACAAGGACAACTTTATTCAGGCTCTACTCTGTTCTTAACACAAGCTCGCAGCAAAGAAAATTAGGCTTGGCTGTTGCTTGGTCTTGTTTCAGCACAGAAACCTGCCTTCACCCAAAGCATGTGAAGAGCTCCTTTGGAAGGCACCTCTGATGGGAAGGAGGAGTCTTTATTTCAAGTGACCATGTGGTGGATTTGGTAGATTTGAAAACTAAACAGTGTTCTCTGCATTGAAGCTTTGGCATGGGATTTCCTCCGGGTCTTCTGAAAGATAGTCCCTTGCTCCAGCATTCAAGTGCTGATCTCTGGGCCCTGCAGTCTGGCTCCTGACTGTTGGAGCTATGGAAACAGGCAGGAAGACAAATCTATTCTCTCTTGAGGAAAGTAACTCCTAATGCTGTGTGCTGGACCTGGGGAGAGAGTCTGCTGCAGACAGGCGAGGCTTCCCCACTTGTGCTCTCACTCTGGGGCACTATTCTAGCGCAGCTCTTCACCTGTCACTTCCAGAAGACTGAAGGTTATCTCCACCCTAGGCTGGAGATGACATCATGCCAAACACTGTATGGTCCATACAGACTGGGTGCTATACACACAGGAAAAACTGTTTCAGTGCTGAGATGAGGGAGCCCTGGCCCAGGCTGCCCAGGGACAGTGTGGAGGCTCCTCTCTGGAGGTTTCCAAACCCACCTGAACACGTTCCTGTGTGACCTGATCTAGGTGAACCTGCTTCTGCAGGGGGGCTGGACTGGATGATCTCTAAAGGTCCCTTCCAACCCTACCACTCTATGACTCAGTGGTAGTTGTTTTGTCTTTCCTCCCTTATGCCCTCTTCCTTTCATCTTTTAGTGGAATAAATGCTTGGTCTTGGAGATCTGATTCTATTCTCATCAGGCTGGATGGACCAAGTCCTGCAAGCACACTGTATGTTTGGTATGCAGGAAGGGCTGAGGCTGCTGAGCTCTTAAACACAGGTGGATGATGCAGATTTTAACAAGGGCTGTCTAATGAATACATGCAGTAACACTTTTCAGAGGCTTCTAACTTAGACTTGGATGGGTTTGCACAAAGAAAAGGAAAGATTAACCCCTTGCCCTAGAGATTCACCTTCAAGCCAGCTTTCAAGCCTCCAATCCACAGCATCTAGCAGCAGCTATTTTTAAGAGCTACCTATTTTTAACCCCTCTTTTGAGCCCTCTGGTTTTGTCCCACTCTTGGAAAAAACTGAGCTGTTGATAAACTTCCCAAGAAGTTGTCAGCCTGAAAAACAGAGCAAATATGTGTCCCTAACTGACTGTATTCCAGCAAAGATATCACGAGTACTGGAGCAGCACAAAGCTCTCAGGCTTCTTGGCTTTTGCCTTTTTTCCCCCTTTGTCCTTAAATCTAGCAACATTTTGCTGCTCCTATTACAAGCAGTTCCCACTAGGTTTGTGGCTTATTGTGGCCAATAACATCATGCAAGAAAGCACATCTCAGACTTGTATTTCTCCCCCTTTCTAGCCTATTGTCTAAGTGTGCAGATTACTCACAGCATCAGTTCTGCACAAATCATCTCCAGTGTCGGTTGAGGATCCGAGAGGAAGCTGCATCCTGCAGCTCAGATACTTAACACATCCCTGAATTGTCTTTTGTGGCTCAAGTGTTGATACTGAAGAAATGCCTGAGCTATACCTCCCTATTTCTTACAGTCTCTCCTTAAATGCACAGTGCTGCTGGAAAGGGGTTAGTAGGCCAGAGGGACCTCATTTCACATGGCAGTTTGCATGGAAGGGAACACAGCTACAGCGGTCTCTGCAGTCCATAAGCCCCTGGAAGGAGGAATGAAACATCCACCCGAATCACTGTGAAGCAAGGAAAAAGCAAACAGCCACAAAAATGCCCTGTGCTTGGAAAATGGGAAAAGCAGGAATGAAATCCAGAAGTAGAAGAATTCTTAGCATCTCAAACCAGGTGAAATGAGTCAGGAGGGAGGAGGAGGAGGAGGTATTCATGCTTTACCTTCTGAAATCCCAGCCCTGAGTAAGTTCCTTTGAGGAAATCACTGTAGAAGCCATGCAACTTCTGCAGTACTTCTGTGCCAGCTTCCTCTTTAGAAAACAGCAGAGCTGGGAACACAACCTGTCTTGGAGAGCAGCTGGAAAGTTCGGCCCTTTGACAGTGACATTACTGACCCCGTTCTGTGCCAAAGGCTGTGAGTGCCCAAACTTGTGCTTTGTTCCTCTGCTCAGCTGGGCACTCTCCCTTGGTCTGTCCCCTGTTTTGCCCTGGTGCTGTTCAGGACCTGTCTGAAGTAGGTCCCTGGGGCTGGCCAAGTGCAGGAGTGGACGTGTCCGCTGTGTTGCAGTTACGTGTTACCACCAGCCCAGCCTTGCTTCCCAGCTCTTGGGTGGCAGGACTTTCCCCATCTGCCTTGGTCCCATCCATCTGTTAAGAAAGGTTTCTATGAGCTTCTCTCATTCTGGTAACAGTTCAGGGCTCTCCTTTCCAGCTCATTCCACTCCCCTTATTCACATCTCCTTACCCACATCGGCTCAGCTGGAGCTGTAGGAGGCTCTTAAGCATGAACCAGCAATGTGCCCTCGTGGGCAAGAAGCCAATGGCAGCCTGGGATGCATCAAGAAGAGTGTGGGCAGCAGGTCAAGGGAGGTTCTGCTCCTCCTCTACTCTGCCATATCTACTGAGGCCTCATCTGGAGTCCTGTGTCCAGTTCTGGGCTCCTCAGCTCCAGAGGGACAGGGAAGTGCTGGAGAGAGGCCAGCACAGGGCCACCAAGATGATCAAGGGTACAGAACATCTTTCATATGAGGAAAGGCTGCGGGACCTGAGGCTGTTCAGTCTGGAGAAGAGGAGACTGAGGGGGGATCTCATTAACATTTATAAATATCTAAAGGGTGGGTGTCAGGAGGTTGGGACATCCCTTTTTTCTACAGTAGCTAGCAATAGGACAAGGGGTGATGGGATGAGGCTGGAACACAAAAAGTTCCATTTAAACATAAGAAAAAACTATTTCAGAGGATCACAGAACTTCTTCAAGCCATGAGAGGCAGAGAGCAGGCGGTGCAAGCCGGACTGCTGCATTGGTACACAAAGCCCAGCTCTCAGGACTAACCTGAAAGGTGTAAAAGATTATTACCATTCCTCAGCCCATCAGGCATCAAAACATAATTAATCAATTACACACATCTCAACCCTGAGTGCACCACTTACCCTTTCCTCTGTCTAAAACCACGGATGCACAGTTTAAAAGCCCCCTGCACACACGAGCCTCTAGCACGCACAGCTCCCACCTAAGCAGGACGTTACTTCACCTGTTTTCAGCCTGACCACTCTTCTAACAGCAATATTTGCAAATCAGTTTTACGTTCCTTTGCAGGCTGCCTCTAATTCAATAAAAGCTTCTGTAGTAAAACCAGTGGAGGGGATGATTTATGTAGTCCCGTAGACAACAGCTTCAGGGGTTTAACCGAACGCCCGAGTTCCACGTAAGAGCCCGTACACAGGAGGGTTTGTCTTCACAAATGGATACATGATCAAAACAGACTTTCAATAAACACTTGCAAAGAAAAAAAAAAGGGAAAAGGGGTGGTGGGGGGAAGGAGGAATAGCAAAGTAACATAATTACCTATCTCCCTTTGGTTTTCTTTTTTGTACTGTCTTCCCTTTGGGTCGTCTTTCACTTCCTAAGCAGGGGCTCCCTCCAGGGCCTGTTACCCGTATTGATTCAAGGCCGTTGGAAGATTTCTTAAAAGTAAATTCCACTGGTTCTCCTTCTTTTAGGCTTCTAAATCCTTCCATGTAAAGCTTGCTCTGTGAATAGGAAAAACACTCTCGGTTACCATTGCCTTAAAACAGTATTTACATTCATAAACAACAGGACAAATTATCCCTGCCTGCGCTCCTAGAACACACACAGGCTGAGTAACAGCTTCCTCTGCGTGAACTAGAGCGGGTGAGACTACAAATTACAGCCTTGAAAACACTCTTCAACACTAAACAAGTAGCAGGAACCCATTTTCGGTCTCAGCAAAAATGAAACACCACTTTCCTGTCCTGTGGTGAAGGCTGTAGATGTCAGGAGCAGAGAATATGCCAGGTTCTGAAACCCCCACATCTGACAGCCACCAGGATCTGAGCTTCTAACAGTATGGTAAGAGAGCAAACGTTCATGTCAGAGCTCATTCCTTTATGATCAGAATGATCACAGCTTGTATTCCTTGTATTTGGGACACGGCTGTGCTGCTCTACCAATGAATAAGGGATGCAGTGAGTACGAGCAGCAGAAGGAAGGCACTCAGAACAAAGCCCACCAGAACGGGCAAGTCAAAGATCCCTAGTGAGCTGCTAGTTCAGAACCCTCCAAAAATTACCAAGTCAGCATGATTTAGTTATGAATTTGCATTTTCAACCACAGAAAAGGAAACTGTTATCATCAGAGAAAGTGAAACACACTGGTAACTCTTCTGATATTACACCGTAGCAGCAAAGCCTCGGGCAAGCTGAAGTTCACAGCAGCTCACCACTGATTCTGATGCCTCAGTTCCTCACAAATTACATACAGCAGCAAGTCTGCATCCCAGCATAAACCTGACGAATCAAGCTCTCACATAAAAGGCTCGCCGAGTTAAACGAGCTAGGTTTGGGTGTCAACTGCCAGACACTTGCAGTTTGTGCAGGACAGCTGTGAAATGTTTTCTCTCTTTGCTCGACAACTCTCCGTGGCAAAGAGAAAAATGTGTCCTGGCCAACTCTCACTCCATTTTCCAGCATTCAACAAGGGAATCTTATCTGGATGTGCCATCCCACTCCTGGCTCTAAGTAACATCTACCACCCAACAAATGCGACCGGGGATTGTATCCAAACCAGAGGGCAATCCCTGACATGCGCACCCTGCAATCATGTTGTGAGTGTTTCACGTTGTTTCAGTGGAGCACAAGAACTGACAGCTACAGCATTCACAGCTCACACACAAAGAGGGAGCTGGTCTCTTTGCAAGGATGCACAGAGAACAGGCCAGGAGGCAACAGGCTTGAGCTGATTCAGGGGAAACTCTATCCAGACACGAGGAGACGTTGCTCACTATGAGAGGAATTAAACCCAGAGAAGGAGCGTGGCTCCCTTTGCTGGAAATAACTCAGATTCAGCTTGGCAGGGCACTGAATAACCTAAAGGCCCTTCCTTGCTTTCAGTAAAAGGCTGGAGCAGGCAATCTCAAAAAGCCCCTTCCAACCCAGACTTTCTGTGAGTCAGGTTTCTCAACTGGAATGGGAAAGCAGGATTCCAGACCCCACTTCCACAGCAGAGTTACCTCCGGGGACCTCTGCCATTTAACTCCCCCGTGGCTTTCTGAAGATGGACAACACTGCCAAGTCCACTTCCCACAGCACAAAGACTGACTTCAAAATGATAAAACCACCAGGAATATTCATTCTAATGAAACCATGTTCACCTTTGCTTCCAAAAGCCCCGAGTACCAGACCAGGTGACTTCTCACTGCTCCAGCAGCCACTATTCATAACACATCAACCACCACCAATGCTGCTCTGACTGAGCCAAAAAGCAAGCAAGAACACAGCTCTGTTGGTTAGGACCAGGGCTGTTTTGTCCACTGGTTAGGACGTGGCTCTTCTAACAAACACAACAGTGTGAAGCATGAGACAAACAGCTGACTTCTCTTTGAGTGGTATTTAAAAGGCAAGGGAGAGTCCGTGGGAGGACATAACCGTGAAAGCAGAAGTGTGTGGTGTCTATTCCATCAATCATGAGCCTGGCTGGTTTTCTATGTGAAAATATCACGTATGAAAAAGGAAATGTGCAAAATTTGTCCCTAATACAACTGAAGGATGGTAATTCTACACAGAGCAATGAGACCAAGTACCCAGGCAAGCAGGATTACTTCAAGCAAGCCCTCCACTTTGCAACGTCTGTGTGGCAATAAGAGGATCTTTGTCATCCCAGCTGGGAATACGCCCAAAGAACACATCCCCACTCCTCCACTGAAAATGCAGATCCTGCCTGTCCTGTGGGTCCATCTCTAGGTCCACCCATACCTCTTCAGTCCTTCAGCAGAGAAAACCTTGTTAAAACGAAATTACTGAACAAGTACTTTGTCTCAAACTCAAAGGTACATTAAATGAAAAAAGGGATGTCCCAACCTCCTGACACCCACCCTTTAGATATTTATAAATGTTAATGAGATCCCCCCTCAGTCTCCTCTTCTCCAGACTAAACAGCCCCAGGTCCTGCAGCCTCTCCTCATATGAAAGATGCTCCAGTCCCCTGATCATCTTGGTGGCCCTGTGCTGGCCTCTCTCCAGCACTTCCCTGTCCCTCTGGAGCTGAGGAGCCCAGAACTGGACACAGGACTCCAGATGAGGCCTCAGCAGGGCAGAGCAGAGGGGGAGCAGAACCTCCCTCGACCTGCTGCCCACACTCTTCTTGATGCATCCCAGGCTGCCATTGGCTTCTTGCCCACGAGGGCACGTTGCTGGCTCATGGTCAGTTTATTATCAATCCGGGCTCCCAGGTCTCTCTCTGCAGAGCTGCTCTCCAGCAGGTCACCCCCAGCCTGTGCTGGTGCAGGGAGTTGTACAGGGCATTATTAGTGCTCAAAAATGTTTTTCTTCTTCCCATTTTACCTCTGACAACAGGAGCTTTGTTTACAAACAAAACATTATCTTTACACGGGTGATTTTTAGTATTTTTAAAAGCCAAAGGAATGGAACAGTTTTGCTTTCACAAATTCTGTTATGCCAGGGTACTTTTTTTGTATGTTTTTTTCCCCCAGCACTTCTAACACCACAAAATGCTGCAAATACCCCATTCCAAATGACTCGCACAGCACCCTCCTTGAATACACACCAACAGCTTTCCAGCGTTACAGACGGATTTGGTGCTGACTTCTTGTGTAAATGCTGTTAGCCAGCTCAATAGATTCTCTGAGGTTGCAACAACAATTCAAAGCCACAGTGGAAAAGCAGCATTTGGAATCCAGCAAAACAAATGTAAAACCCGAATCCTCCTTAACTTGTCTGCAGCGCCGCGACAAAAAATGTCTGTAGAGTTGACAATTCAATGTTGAGAGACCTAGCTCGGTATTTTCCTCACATTACTTAAACAAATAAACCCCAGACAATTAAAAGCAGCCAGAGTTTCAAGTCAGTGAACCATTTCTAGAGCCCTGAATGGGGTGTGTGGGCACGGCGCCAATGAACAAAGGGAAAAACCTGAAGGCAACGTGCTTTTCCTCCTTTCGCTCTCTTTCAGCTGTCAGAGGCTTTGCTGTTATTTTTACCAGCAGTCAATACAGTGATTTCAGGCTTGAGCTTTTTCCCTTTTTCACTTGACAGGGCCACTTCCAGTATCCCATTACTTCTCGCTATTTGAAGCCCGTAAGGTAAAGCCTCAGGCACCTCTGGTGTGAGCAACACCTTGGTTCAACGCTGTTTTGTGAGAGTATCACCAGTAACACAACCTAAGTGGGGAAAAAAAACCCCACCATCCCAAGTTCTTGGAAAGCGTTTGCTAAGAGAAAACAGAAATCAAACCACAACAAATAGAAACTGAGTGGACAAGGTGGCCCCAAAGAAAGGCACCTTGTAAGAGCGCTCACAACTCCCACCAAGCGCTAGGAAAGAATGGAAGTTTGGAGTTCAGGCTTATTACAGCTCCTGATGAGAGTACACTGCTATCACTAACCTGTGGGGAGCAGACAACAGGCTGCCCATAAGTGCCTCCTCACAACAGTCTTGCTATTTCCAGTCAGGGCTGTGAACAACTGCTGTCACAGCCATCCAGTCCTTTAGAGGAGGAAAGAAGCTATTCAGTGGCATTTTGCTTAGATCACTTATTTTCTGCATCTCTCATTTCTGCCCCTTCTTTCTCTAGTGACTGATTGATTGCTGGGTACAATGGCCAGATGCCACAAGAATGCTGCATTTCCCAAGGTAAGAAAACAGTTTTTTCCTCCAGAATTACCTACAATTAAATCCAGACATGAAGGAAAGCATATCCTGAAGCCCAAGCACACCAACAATCCCTTGTACAGCTCTGTCAAGAGTCATCAACCTTTGAATACATCAAGAGCAGAGAGCAAGAGGACACAGAGCAAAATCCCTTGAACTGGATCTATATCTAGTGCCTTTTCCTGCATTAGGTCAAAACCAGAATGTGTTGTACGCTGCACACACAGGGGCAAGCACTACAAAATGGTACCAGTTACACCACACAAGAGATGCTGCAAGGACTTGTGCTGTCGTAGAATCATAGAATGGTAGGGGTTGGGAGGGATCTTTAGAGATCATCTAGACCAATCCCTCTGTAGAAGCCACCAAAATATCATGTTATTAATCATATAATTTGTGCTTAAATATAGATCCAGCCTGCTGCAGAGACTACCTATAACGTTACTATTCCTACTAGTACTCCTCTCTCATAACATTATTATTCCATTCTCTGCATATATGGAATTTTCTCTACTCAGTTTTCCTTCTCCTGTGCTTTAATGCCAGGCATGAAAATCAAGCTGGCCTCTTCTCCCATTTCTTATTTTAAGTATTTCCTCATGTCATGGTAGGCACAAGAAAGAGTTTCAGGATTCGGTCCAGTGAATTCAAAGGCATGGTTCCTCCTGCTCTACCTCACTCTCACATTGACTCGGGAAGAAAACTGTTTACCTCACTTGGTAGTGTCATGTTTTCTGCTACACTGCTGCTCCCTGAATCAGTCCTATGCAGAGTCAAAAAACCCACCAACACACCCCAAAAGAAGTCACACAAGTCTGTAGTCATGGCAGGTAAAGCTGTCCTGCGCCAATTTACCACTTACATTGCCTCGGTGACCTGAAACCCCACTGTGAATCCCAGCCAGATGATGATGCTCTCTGAAGTTGATGCATTTAAAAGCATCTTCTCTTGCCAAACACCAAGCTCCCTCCTCACAAGTGTTCCCCGGCTATCAGCTGCCCACACTGCATTTGGAGCCCTGCAGATCTCCCCAGGACAAAGGCCCTTCCCTTCCCTTCCCTTCCCTTCCCTTCCCTTCCCTTCCCTTCCCTTCCCTTCCCTTCCCTTCCCTTCCCTTCCCTTCCCTTCCCTTCCCTTCCCTTCCCTTCCCTTCCCTTCCCTTCCCTTCCCTTCCCTTCCCTTCCCACTGAGCCACTCCTCTCTTGGGCAAGCCCATCGCTTCATGCAACTGAAACCACCTCCTGTTCTGTTCCAAATACTCAGCTGCTGTAAGGCAGTTTTGGGGGTGGAAGATAGGAAGGGTGGCCCACCATAAAATCCATCAGTGCCACCAAGTCAAGGTCTCTGGTTACTCCCACAAGAGAGACAAACATGCTGAAACCTGCATGGTTTCAGAGATGGCTGAGCTGTCTCCTGCTGGAGTCTCTCTGTGAGTTTAATGGTGAAGACAGAACACAAGGCTACGACTGACTCGTTCTAAAAAGCACAGTGAGCACACGGGATCTAGCATGGAACTGATCCAGTGTAGATTGTCCCATGCACACAGGTGGAAGTGCAAAAGCACAATGTACAACCCACACAGTTTCCTGCGTTTTTCAAGTACTGAAATGTCCTCTGGTGTAACGCACAGACTCAATGGCAGAGTTACTACAACTAAACCACAGCTTCCTCCAGATTTACTACACCTCTCTGGCGTCGCTAACCACATTTTCAGTAGCAACTGCAGCACCTCCGTTTCCCACATGTACTCTACAACGCCGATAAGCTCGGTCTCTGTGCCCCTCTACACATCCCCCAAGCACAGGAATGACAATTCCCTAGGCCAGGAGATGTTTTAGCTGTATAAAGGTTTCCCATCCACCTCTCTCACCACCTCCTACCATCCTAAGAGACTACACACAGTTAAAAAGAGACTAGGCACAAAGGACACACCAAGGTATGGTTTATCAACAGGCAGCACGCCAACGCCGACAGATTGTTGGGAAGTCAGAGCTTACATTTAGTGTTTATTTTGTAATTCAATTGATTTAAAATGCCAATACACAAGTGAAACACGGAAATGTGGTTAAAATATTTGTTTACCAAAACCAAAGTCGCCGTGCACACAAACAGCAAGACAAGGGTATCTGACAAAACCGATGGGATTCCAGTGTCATTGCTCATAAAGAAGAGTTAAAGAGGCTGACAGTTTCATTTAGGATGAGGGGTTTTTTTGAGTTGTAGCTATTTTCACAACATTGCCCACATTGTAAGACCAAAACACCATAAAGGTGTCTGCTATACCTTAACATAAAAACGTTAAACAGCAAGACTTATCCTGTACTAACAATCCCTGACTTACAATTCAAGTTTTCTAGTCTTTCCATGGGTTTTTATCATGGTTAATCCTCTTAGCTACTCTTGCACAGCAGATTGTACATTTACTAAGGTTCTGATTATTTAAATCTGATTATTAAACTAGCTAACCTAATATCCCATCAGTTCTGCCGACTTACGTCGTCATCTGCACCTTAATTACATACAATTCTACCAGAATTAGAAAGGTGGCTTAGATATTTAGACCTATGAATAAAAGAACAGTTTTGTCTTAGAGGAAGAATGAACACAACGTTATTTTGGTTGACAGCCAGCAGCGTGCCCAAGTGTGACCAGCAGGACCAAGGAGGTGATTGTTGCCCTGTACTCGGTGCTGGTGAGGTCTCACCTCGAATATTGTGTCCAGTTCTGGGCTCCTCACTGCAAGAAGGACATTGAGATGCTGGAGAGGATCCAGAGATGGGCAACAAAGCTGGTTATGGGTCTCCAGCACGAGTCTGATGGGGAGGGGCTGAGGGAGCTGGGGATGTTCAGCCTGGAGAAGAGGAGGCTGAGGGGAGACATGATCATTCTCTGCAACTACCTGAACAAGTAATCAATGACATGACATGGCTTCAAGTTGCCCCATGGAATGTTGAGGTTGGAGCTGAGGCAGAACTGTTTCCCTGAGAGGGCTGTCAGCCCCTGTGCCAGGCTGCCCAGGGAGCTGGGGCAGTGCCCAGCCCTGGAGGGATCCCAAAGCCGTGGGGCTGAGGGCCAGGGGTTAGTGGTGGCTGTGGCAGGGTGAAGGCAAGGCTTGGACTCCACGATCTCAAAAGTATTTTCCAACTAAAACAACTCTATGAGTCTAACATTTTCTATTTCAAACCTTTATCACTGTTTTTGGAGGGACGGGAGTGGCAGATCACCTACATATATGGCAGTCACAGCACCAGAGAGCAGAGGCACTACTAACGTGTCTCACATGGTTCAGGCATAACAGGGAACCAGTGGGTGACCTCACAAGAAATTATTCTTTAGAAACACACAGCAGTAGATGGAGATGGTGTTGATTCAAAAAGTGACTTGAACTTAGCAGCAACTTTAAATTATTAGTTGGGAGAACATCTGATTTGTAACCGTATTTAACAGTTCTCTAAACAGCTGCATCCCAAAAGCTGGCAGAAATGCTGGTCTGCAGCCACTTCTATTATCAAAGCATAAGCTGTATTCTGTTAGGAAGGACACATCCCATGTTTCAGTGAAACACCTCTGAATTTACAGCAGTACAAATGAGAAAACAGGGCAAAAGCCTTCTAAAGTAAACAAGAGGCTGATTAAAAGGATTTTTACAGAGGAGGACAAGGGATTTTCACAAAGAATTAAACCCATTGGCTCAGGTATTGGGGAAGTACTCAGAAATGCTTGAAAAAGTGTACTTTTAAAATAGCATCTTATTACTATAGTTCCGATTCTGTTTATTGAGGAAGCAATTATGAAACTGGAATGACACATATCCAGCTGCATTAACCCAAGGACAGCAATGTTGGCTTTTGCTCAGCTCACACAACAAAAGACTACTTAAGTATTATTTAAGACCCGGATACTGAATCTGTCACTTTTATGCCCCAATTTTAGCACGCTCTGCCAAAGAATGTTTTCCAAAACCTCATGAAAGAAGGTCAAGGCCAGCTGCACAGAAGGACACAGAGGGGTTCCTTCGGGACAAGTCCTTCCCCTTACCATCTGCTGACACAGCTCCCACCAACGCTCCTGGGGTAGAGCAGACGCAGAAGTATCAGCCTGTTAATTCTGAATGTGTTTGCTTTTGTGGCTTGGTTTCACCTCAGACATGCCAGACATCTCATTACGAAATGCAGGCAGGTGACTAGTTCTGATGCAGTTACAAGGCAAACATTCCACAGGAGGAATGCTTCGAAACGCTCCATGGTTTAAAAGCTGCATCACTTAGTAGCATCCTTTCAAGACAACTATTTGAGCTGTAGACTCTCCACCATCCTTCATTCAGCACATTGTTTCACAGGACACTGGTAGCACACACAGGCTTCCACTGCCTGTCAGGGTACAGATCCAGACTGACAAAGGCAGCACAAAAATTGAGTATCTCCTCTTCTAAATACCCTTTCCATACCGAGGTATTGCAAGACCATGTCTTCACTCAGTCTCTTTCCTGCACAAATGCAACAGTGTGGTCTCAAAGACTGCCCAACATCAATCAATCAGTGAAAACCACCAACCCTCCCTGCACCAACAGCTCAGTACCCCCGGAACCCCTGAAACCCATGACAAAATACAGCCTGAAATCTCTGCCATCTATATTACTCCTTTACAGGTCCAATAAAAGTTGCCTGCTCCCTCAGCTGTTTGCTTTTTATGTCAGAAGTAAACAAACTCCAGGCTCCATTTTTATTGGACTGTTCAAAGAGAAAGTTCCAGAGGCTAAAATCAGAGGTACATCACATAATAACTATGGTGCAAGAAATACAGCTGAGTTTTGGGGAACAGTAAATTCTGTGTATGCTACTCACAGACTCCTTTCAGTGACATTCACACCAACGTTTATTCCCAGGCTACCATGTAAGACGCAGCCATTAGTAGCTGAGAACACAACACAGTATGTTGGGGGGTAGCAGGTGAGCATAAAGCCAAGTAAGCACAAATGAAAGTGAGAGGAATAAAAAAGGGTTAGGCTTGCAGCTGCATGTGCAACTTCAGTTCTTTTCTAGGTTTGTCCCTCCTTGGCTGTACAAACTCAGTTTTCCCTTATCATTGTTTATATACATGTGTGAAGGCAAATGTAATTTAAAGCCAACTCCATAACCTAGCTTGATCAAATAGACAAAGAGAAGCCAAATTAAACATGGGGCCACACAAGGTGCCCATTACCAAGTATAATAAAAGGTTAGCTAGAAAGCTCTTACTGGGAGACAAAACTACTTGCCAGTAGCTTAAGTTCTCTAGACACCTCTTACATATGCTACAGGGGGAACAGGCACGTTGCAGTATTTAACCACAAAGGTTTTTGGAAACACAGGCAGTGCCTACACTGGATGTATTTGCCCAGCAGTTCTTGCACCAGCAGCTTCCACAGGAGTATCCCATTGGGAGAGGAAGGGAGCAAAATCAGGGAAAGGGGCACAGGAGAATGAAGGCTCCTGAACAATTGCTCAGGCTCTGGCCAAATGAGCTCTAGTGATTACCAGTAGATTCCCTTGGGTGTGGGTCAACCACTCATTTGTGTAGTCTCTGACTTTCAGTTATAGCTATGGAACATATAGGGGTGGAGATAACGAAGCTGGAGATGCAAGGAAGTAAAGCTACCAGGGAAAACTGAGAAACCATGCGTGGGAATGGCTCAGCTTTTGGTAAATGTGGTTTTGGAAGATGGTAGATGACATTGGCACATGAAGTAACTTGAAAACCTTGAGTAGGAACACAGTGAACCCTTCAGGGCAGATTTGTTACTACTGTCTTCTGCAACACCAAAATACCACACCACTTCCCAAAAATACAGGAGCAGCAAGCAGGCTGACATCAACACGAGTGGGAGTCCCACCTGCAGGGCTCTCTGTGTTCCACCTTAGTCAGATCCCTGAAAACATTACAACGTAGAAGTAGAGAGGATACACATACCAGTGGTGTGAACACAGAGCAGATGCTGTGCTCTCTTCCCACCAGGCTTGGATAGCTGGAGGACACGCTTACTCCTTTAGATGAGTCAGATTTTGCTCACTCAGTCAAAAAAAATGATCTCCACCTTCAGGTGAGGACTCAAAACTGCTACAGATAACGACGGAAAGTCTCGTTGTCTCTTACAAAACACATGTAGGATGAAAGGCATAAATGCATGAGCAGGTAAGGATTTCATCAACCAAAGGACAACAAGGTATTGATACCTCAGTAAGGCTGAGTTCCAGCAATGTTGGATAATGCAGTCAATGCCTCTCTGATTAGAAAGGCACAGTCTAAGAAAACGTTCTGTGGTAGAGCTCTTGCATTTCTGTTCAGTATGTTGCCAAATTTAACCTCATCAACCTGCTTGTTTGATATTAGACAAGTTCACAAAGTACACTACTAATGGCTGCATCCACCAAATAATGCACTAATTCCAGAAGCTGGCCACTGCCTTACACAGCACAGGGAGGATGGCAATGCTTCTGCACCACCTTTTCAGTGTCAGAGGACACTATGATTTGTGGCTATGAGGCTGCACAGAGTACTGCATGAAGGCTGAGCAGCAACATAACCAGCAGGCACTGCCACACAATCACAGCTGGAGAGTGGATGCCGTGAGCTGAAGTATATTCTGAGTACACACACACATCCCCCAGGGGGAAACCTCGCACAGGACAGTTAGGACAGGTGAACAACTGCCTCTTTCAAGACACAGGTAAGTAGACAACACAGGTAACATCCCTGCCAAGGCAGGTCCCACCTAGATCAGGTCACACAGGAACATGTCCAGGTGGGTCTTGAAGCCCTCCAAGGAAGGAGCCTCCACACCCTCCCTGGGCAGCCTGGGCCAGGGCTCCCTCACTGAAACACTGAAAGAGTTTTTCCTCATGTTTCAATGGAACCTTTTGTGTTTCAGCTTCTTTCCATCACTCCTTGTCCTGTCATTGGATACAACAGAAAAAAAGGCTGCCCCAACCTGCTGACACCCACCATTTATATACTTATAAATGTTAATAAGATCCCCCCTCAGTCTCCTCTTCTCCAGACTAAACAGCCCCAGGTCCCGCAGCCTTTCCTCATCAGGAAGATGCTCCAGTCCCCTGATCATCTTGGTGGCCCTGTGCTGGCCTCTCTCCAACAGTTCCCTGTCCCTCTTGAGCTGAGGAGCCCAGAACTGGACACCGGATTAAATTAATGTTTGTTTTCTTCCCCAAGCTGAGCAGTCCTGTCTGTTTTCACTTGAGGCCGTAAGTGGCAAGTGAGCTCTCCCTGTCCTTGGAGATTCCAAAGGCCCTCTGTACTTATGGCTGATGGTGGTCCTTTGTTCCTAGGTGGCCCTAAACCAGGACACATTTGTCTAGAGGACCATGTAGGCTTGGTAAACATTCTGCTCATGAGCAAAACGTGATCATGGGTTGAGATGGGAAAAAAACCAAAACCAAGAAACCCACACAAAACTCAGGAGACTTTAACCACATTTGTTCAGCTGAACACATGTGAATGATTCTGAGGCCAACCCTATATAATCTCTCTTTCCCAAAAGACATACCCCTTTGATTCAATGCATCTTAAGGACAGATTCATAAACAGCTTTTTTCTTTATAGGCTCACACTGCTGCTGCATCTCCCAGCTATGCCCCATCGTGTGAATATTCACTTTAACCTTACCCTTTCCTTGCATTCTTGTGGCCATCACTAGTCACTGTGAAGCTGCTGCAGCTCATACACCACGTGGGATTTTGTTATGGACACGGGAACGTTCTTCAGAGTAACCAGGTGCATAACTGTCTCTTATGTAGACAGGTGAGACACTTTTGAGGTAAGAATCATTCTTACAAAACAAGTGTTAACACGAAGTAGGAAGTCAAGACTACACAAAACTACAGTCAGGTTGTGTGGGTTTTTAAAGGTAACACTGATTAGACTGATTAATCACCCTCTGTGCTTCCAGAGAGTTGAGCCCCGGAGGCTAACAGTGAGAAGGAGAAACTTGAAGAAAGGGAGCGAGCGGATAGTTGGTGGCAGAGTTGGGACATTTCAATGCACAGGAAAGAGAGAACAGACACAGAGCTGAGAGATACATCATTCTCCACAGATTAAAGACCTCAGACAGTTAAAACTAGGAATAGGTGGAGATGCAAGATTAGTCTGCATCAGTAACATGTTTGCATTTTCAATTCAGCTGTTAGTTTAGAAGAGAGTCAAAGCAGCATAAACCACCAAATGGATATTCCAGCACAATTTAAGGACAATATATATACATATATACCAAATCTATATACAGCTCATGCCTGATAAGCTCCTCAGCGGATCATAGATCATATAATGGTAGGGCTGGAAGGGACCTTTAGAGATCATCCAGTCCAACCCCCCTGCAGAAGCGGGGTCACCTAGATCAGGTCACACAGAAACGTGTCCAGGTGGGTCTTGAAGCCCTCCAAGGAAGGAGCCTCCACACCCTCCCTGGGCAGCCTGGGCCAGGGCTCCCTCACGGAAACACTGACACAGTTTGTTCTTATGTTTAAGTGGAACTTTTTGTGTTCCAGCTTCATCCCATCACCCCTTGTACTGTTGCTGGCTACTATAGAAAAGAGGGATGTCCCAACCTCCTGACACCCAGCCTTCAGGTATTTATAAATGTTAATAAGATCTCCCCTCAGTCTCCTCTTCTCCAGACTAAACAGCCCCAGGTCCTGCAGCCTTTCCTCATAAGGAAGATGCTCCGGTCCCCTGATCATCTTGGTGGCCCTGTGCTGGCCTCTCTCCAGCACTTCCCTGTCCCTCTGGAGCTGAGGAGCCCAGAACTGGACACAGGACTCCAGATGAGGCCTCAGCAGGGCAGAGCAGAGGGGGAGCAGAACCTCCCTTGACCTGCTGCCCACACTCTTCTTGATGCCTCCCAGGCTGCCATTGGCTTCTTGCCCACGAGGGCACATTGCTGGCTCATATTTAGCTTATTAGCAATCAGTTTATTAACTGATTTATTAACATTTCCATTGTCTCTCCATCCCCAGCTGAAGGCAACACCAACATTCTGCTGTTTTGCAACAGAAGGGACTGCAGTTTCATTCATGTTTCTGTGACAGTAGCTTCCAGCTCACTTTCCTCCTACACCTCCACCTCACCCTGGCAGCTGTTTGCATCCCTGGCCACCCTTCTATGGCACAGACACTGACCACTCTGACTTGTGGGGATCATGGAGCTTCTCTGATGTGAACAGTGGCAAAAATCAGATACCAAATTTCCCCAGCTGGGTCTGCCACGCAGCTTCACAAGCACTTAGGCTAGCCCAACAAGGAGAGTGCTATAAAAGCCCCTGAAGCTTACTGAGGCAGCAGCAGCGCTGCCAAATGTGAGAGTAAGACGGCTGTAGGACTCCCACCGAGAAGGGTGACTGCAGGAGTTCCAGCCTCCACCTGTTCACCACGCTGCTACGGCAGAGCCAGCTCAGCTGCTTGCAGAGCAGCTGCTGACCTGCTGCATCTTACAGCTTTGCATCTTAGTCAGTGCCCGTTCTCCCTAGTGCAGCGGACTGTGGCAGCTTCCACAGCTGCTCTGTGAGCAGCTGAGCCATCTCTGGAGGGAGGGTCTGGCATTCCCTCTAGCCATCTCCCAAGGAGCTCACCTCCCCTTTTACAACTCCCCAAATAAGCTGAGGAATAGCCTGCACATCCATTTCTCCAACTAAATGAGCTCTCGAGAAGTGTCTCAGGAGACACTTCTGCACCTTGCATGCAGAGGTGTTCACTGATACTCTGCTGATGTAAAAGCAATTCGAGGATTTGCAGTTCTCACTGGTGGTATCTAGCAAGCAAAAGCTAGCATAGACCTGTCCTGAGTTACTGTCCCTTAAAAAAACCCTAAGTATCACATAAAACCTTTCTACCAGTTACGATAACTTGCAGCTGATTTAACAAAAGGGGAGGGAAAAGCACCCTTAAATACAGGGAATGAAAAGTGTATATATAGTATGTCTGTATTCCTCTGTGTTTGTTTAAGAAACATCATAAATGGTCTTTAACTTCTGTTTCTAGGTTCACAGAACCACAGAATCTCAAGGGCTGGAAGGGACCTGGAAAGCTCATCCAGTGCAACCCCCCTGCCAGAGCAGCACCACCTAGAGCAGGGCACACAGGAACTCATCCAGCTGGGTTGGAATGTCTCCAGAGAAGGAGCCTCCACAGCCCATCTGGGCAGCCCCTGCCAGGGCTCCCTCACCTCAACAGGGAAGAAATTCTTCCTTGTGTTTCTTTGGAAACTCTTCTGTTTCAGCTTGTCCCTGTTTCCCCTTGTCCTATCACTGGCCATCCCTGAGCACAGCCTGGCTCCAGCCTCCTCACACCCACCCTTGATGGATTTATAAACACTAATAGGTTCACAGGAACTTTCTTAAATCACACCTTTAAGGTCACTTTTATACACTTTTGCAGAAACTGATGGGCCTGATTTTGCTTCTGTTGATAATTAGTGGAGAAAAGTGACAGGAATTACCAGGTTACATAAGGAAGATGGATTAAACAACATTTACACCAGAGTATACTTTGTAAAGACTCTAAATCAAAACTCTGGATGGCTCCAGATAGACTTACTAACTACCTCAGTAATGTAGTTGCAAACCAGGACAAGCAACAATAACATTTTTTCCCCAATTCACTTCCTTTTAGCTTTGGTTCATATATCTGCTTTGATATCTTATGTTTGTGCCTCAGACAAAATATCCTCTTCCTTCCAGCATCCCAGCCCCTGTGCACAACTTCCTCAGCCTTGGAGAAAGAGAGGATAGCATGCCCTGGAAAGTGTATATACCTACTACTCTGCCAAAGAGGAAAACCTCTCGAGACAAAATAACCCCACTGCAGGCCTCTGTCTGATTTTTGCTTGTCAACATTTCAACCTCTTCAACAAAATCTGACTGAACAGCATTCAGGTTTAACAGAACTTTCCATGCACTTCAATACCACATGCATCTATTCATCAAAATGCACTGCAACGTAGGGTTTTGATGTAGACAGATGAAATCTGGAGGGTGTTTCCACAGATGGTGGCGGCTCTGTTAACTCTAGTACTGAATTTCAAGCTTCTTCAGACAATCACCTTAAACCATCAAGCCCTCAGTGAAGTGTTTCACCATCTGCCTAGGATTTGAAATGTAGGACTGGGCCTAATTAGTAGCAAAAATAAACAAATAAGGAAGGAGCAATCCCAAACCAGGCTGTTCTGCCCCACACCACAAACCCACTGTCCTCATCACCTCAAGCCAATTTTCTCTGTATGCTCCAGCACAGCCGGCGAGTGCCAAAGCTCAGCTCTGGATTTCCAACACTCACCCAGGTTCTACAAGATCCCTGATACACGTGCTCACTGCAGACACACATTTACTCCCCGTTTGCTTCCTTCCTCAGCTTCCCTCTCCAAATGCCACTAGCTACTTCTGTTTTGATTAGGACTCAGCTTTCCTGGTCCCCAGTAGAAGTCAAAGACGACAAGCCTGCAATAATACGCTCTACATGGAGACTTCTGCACTTCAAACAAGCACTGGTATGTACTATTTAACAATGAGAAGCAATGTGATATTGACCCCACTTGCTTGCCCAGAACTTCCAGTTTCCCCAGGCAATTAAGAAGCTTTTTACAGGCTCATAACAATGCAGAAATGGCAAAGATGTGCTAGATGAATGGATGCATCCTTGCAAAAGCACGAGGTCACATGTGTAATAATATATGCCAGTCAGCATTCAGCGTGTCATGTCATGCCCAACTCGATCTTAGGATAAAGTAGTTAAACTGTGGCTAAAATACCAGGAATTTGAAGAACAGACACTTGATGGTCAGTCAAATTAAGGGAAAAGGTTTCTTTTCAGATGCTGCTTACATGTCTAGTTTTCCATTCATTCCTCTGTTCACAATCATACCTGAATAGTCTCAGTAATTTTCCCTCCTTCTTTTGTTACAGGTACAACAACAGGAGCAAAAATTACAACATCTATAGGACAGCACAGTGCAGGAGGACTCCACGAAAGAAAAAAGGCTCTCTTCCATCTCTACAAACCTTATATTGGCAGTAACTTGCAGCAACATTAAGAATTTTCAGATGAAAGTGAAAAATTTCAAACCAACCATGTTCCTTTCAAGGAGAAAACAAAACACACCAACCCCTGCGTGCTGCTCCTCCCTTCCTTCCTCTCACCACCTCATGAAAGACGATCCCAAAGGAGGATCAGGTTTAAGGTCCAGGTTCAGAAATCCTGTCGCAGTCCCTTAACATGGCAACAGCTCTGGACTTGAGAGCCAGGTCCTAACAAACATCTTCTAAATGGAACAACCCATCTCATCCTGAGAGACCACACTGCTCAGGAAGAGACTGGCAAATCACAACCCTTGATACTCACAACTGCGTTATTTCATTGCATCTGTTTACCTCCAGCACCCTTCCCTCCGTTACCATCTTTAACATCTGAGACTTACACCAAGCAAAAGAGAACAGACACGTTTCCAGCACATGCAAGTAAAACGAAGCCACAGCATTCAGCCTCACTGCCAGCATCCAAAAAAAGCTGCGAGTACCATTTTTCAGCACAGAAACAGATCCACAAGCCTCATCCTTTTCTCTGACCTGGGGAAAGCTCATGTGCACCACACAGGGTTCCACTCGCCTCACCTCTCCAGTCTGCTTTACCCTTTGACAAACAGATCTCCTCCTACAACTTCGGGAGAGCTGTTCACACGCAGCTATGTGCAGAATTCAGCTCCTAACAGACAAGCAAACTCTATTATTCATTCCATGCCGACTTACTGAAAGCCCAAATGACCATACTGAGACAAACTCACCCAGGTGAACATTCCTTGGATTTAACAGTGTTACAAAGGACCAACTGCTACTCTTCCTCTTTTTGTTTCCCATCTACAAGAAACCCAGTGGACAAGGCACGTTGCTGCACTGGGCATGGCTTGTCTTTGGAAAGCAAAATCGGGCTTTAGGACTTGTCATTTTGATACGACACTGACTCAAACACTTCACCCAAGCTTAGAAGGTGTATCAGGACAAAGCTGAAAAAGAGCAAGAGTGTAGATGTTTGTAAGGGCACCATATTTACACTGCACACACACACACACACGTGGCTGACGTGCTCCGACCTTAAATAATGCATCTAGCTCCAGGCACCTTATCACCAGAAGGGTAACAGCAACCTGAGCGTGGTTCAGAGCAGATCAATCAAAATGATCAATGCTGAAGGAAGGACTTGAAAGGCAGAGCTGAAAACTCCATAGCGTGGCTGTTTCATGAAGGGAACTTTCATTGGGTGAAGGGGAAGAGAAGTCCTGTAGTGGGTCTGGGACGGTAGTGATTTTCCACAGCAGCTCCTGCAGTGCTGTGCTTACTGTTGATATCAATATTATGACTACCGCTTGCACAACATCAGGGCTGTCCCTCCAGCATTCCTTCCCCCACCTTCACCAATAGCTGTGAGTGGGCATGATCTTGGGAGGGACTATGGCCAGGACAGCTGACCCAGGCTGACCAAGGAGATATTCCATACCATATGACGTCAGCTCAGGAATATAAACTGGGGGAAAGGAGCAGGAAGGGGAGGCGAGATTCATTTCTGGCCTTCCCAAAGCAACCGCTACGCGTACTGAAGCCCTGCTTCTCGGGAGGTGGCCGGACATCGCTGCTGATGGGAAGTAGAGAGTAACAGCTTATCTGCTTCTGCTTTGCTTCCCGCGCGCGCGGCTTTGCTGCTTATTTACTTATTAAACTGCTTTTATCTCAACCCACGAGATTCCCATCTTATTTTCTCCCCTTCCCTGGCTTGCTTCTCGGGAGGTGGGGGGTAAAGCGGTGTGGTGGGCACCTGGCATCCAGCCAGGCTCAAACTACCACAAGTCCCAACAAAAGCATCATCCATCAGAAGTACATCAATATGCACAATTAGCAAAGGACTGACTGGAGGAAAAAACCCATCTGTGACTGTAATCTGCTCACAACCAAGGGGGGAACTCTGACAAGAGAGTAAAATTATCTATTGCAAGCTCAGAACTCTAGGTGTAATGAGACTCAACAGTTAATTTCCTCAACTATTACAGGAATTTTGACTCCACATCCAGTAAGTTTTTTACCCACAGCCAGATCTCATCAACTGAGCACAACCTCACCATGAAAAGGTAAAGGAAGGAAAGATGTTGTTGCAGGGTTCAAGCTTGCATTGACAGGAGCTGGACTGTGTAAGAGAGAAGCTTCTTTCTTCTGCCTGGACTGTACAAAACGATACTGGTAGCTACACAGATTGCAGAAGGCCTGAACTCATGCAACACTATGCACACACAAACCCACGATGAAGCGTGTTCAAGGCATTTTTGAACAGCAATATGTTGTTCCAACACATTCATAAGATAACACCTTTGCCTTGAAAAGGCCTTTTCTGGTGACTAAATTTCTCAGATTAATGAAACTAACAGGAAGAGGGGCTCAACCACCTTTCAGGCAACGGGCTCTGTTGTACAAGCAGCACTGCTGAGCAACATCACTCATTTAAAGGCATGGTTGTGCGCTGGCTACTACTGTTACCACGGGTCAGTTAGCCAGCTAACATGGAAGCACTGTGTACAGCAATAGAAATGACCTGAAATGTACTCTGAAACAAAACAGATGCTGCTGCTGCACGTGAAACGGAGACAAACTGCTTTTGACTGATAGAAGATTCACATTACTTTATGTATATCCTAGATTTCATCAGAAAGGAAAAGGTGACAAATGTGTTTTGTCATAAGAGCCATGCATTGCATACACACACACACACACGTATATATACATATATAAGCAATATCTTCACTCAGAAAGACACATCTCTCAGTAATACTCCAAATGACCCAGGCACAGGGTTCCCATGCGATGACACACACTCTTTTTCACTGCATTTCACACTGTGATAGGTCTTAGAAACCCAAAGACACTGATAAACTGTAGATGATTAAAGCATAAACAAAGATGTCTCACATTTCCTTCTTGTTCCCTCCTTTAGGGCTCACAACTTCATGCTTCCCACATGCTTGTTGATTATTCTCCATTACTGCTTTCCATGTTTGGAACAGCACACCTTATTCACATTTAAATGCATTGCACTGTTGTGCAGTTGGATGCACTTGGATTTTATTTCCACAGCTCTAAGGATATCTTTGTTCCTAAATGCATTTGTTTTTTTAATTAACAACGCTGCCATTCTTCATAAGTTTCTATTATTTGGGAAGCAAAAAGAATGACACAGAATGACAGAAAATCGGATGGGAAAAAAGGCATTTTATCCTTGAAGTAAATTCACAGAGCTGTAAAGAGCAGTTTCACCAACTGAAAAGGTAGAAAGGAGGGAAGAAAAGAGGGGAAACCAGGAGGAAGGGTGCTCCTCCTTTGATAAGCACTGCATTCATTCAGCAGCAAGGGGCATGGGGGAGGGGGAGAGAGCACCTCCCGTGCCAGTACAAAGCAGTGAGTGTAAGAATTTGGTACATTCTCTGTCGGATTCTAGGCTTTGTGGATAATTCCAAATGCAAGCAGGTAAGACTGATATTCAGGCCCTGAGGGCCAGGGTAAGACAGTAGGATCAGAAATGCACCCCAGCAAGGAGCAACGGCAACAGCAGCAGCATTCCTCCCATGTTTCGGTCACCTTCTAATTAACCTAATGAAAGGTGTATTGTTTAAAGAAGCCTGATGAGAATTACCACAGATATGGCCAAGCCATCACAGGGAACAGTGAAAGGGAATCACTGCATAATCGTGGAACACCCCCCTGCCCCGTCACTGCCAACGTCACAGAAAATGGCCAACCACGTAAAAAGTTAAGATGCCTTTCTGCCTTCCTAACATGGCCCTAGCCAGACCCAAAATGGTCTCTCTAGCTGACAGCGCTCTTCTGATCCCAGAGAAGACGTCGTTGCAACTGCAGACTAACAGAAGGGCTCCTGCTTCACAAACCACACCACAGAGCTTGGGAATAGCTCCCTCAGCTTTGTCATTTTGTCCGTGTCTGGCATCTGGGGCTCCCGTGCGTGAAGGCGTTCGTGCCAGCTCCCACGTCCAGGCTGCTCTGCTTAAAGCTAAACCCAAGGGCCACACGGCCCTCCTCTCCCCAGCAGCACGACAGAATTGGTCCCAGTTCCTTCACCTTTACCAGGTTTGGGGTTTGTTTTTTTTGTCTAGGAAGGAGTATTTTAAAACCAACCAGGCAAACCACACACACGCTTCAGAGTATCACCACAGGGATGCTCCCAGGTCCCAATTACTGCAGAATAACTCTGTAATTATGTCTTCATTTCACTAACTAATCTCAGATGAGCTTTTAAAAAGCAAGAAAAACGTTTGGAGTCGTATTCAAACGTTATCTGGATGAAACCCGACATTTATTTATCCTTTTCCAAGCTTAATCCAGTTTAATTGAAAACCTTTTTTTTCCCCTCCCCTTTTCCAAAAGAAAGGCACATCAGCTCACAATCAGTCTGGTGACAAAAGATAAACCTTGTTAAAAACAAAAGCGTGGCATTTGAAAACAAACAAAAAGCACGGGAGCAATTCCTAACCAAGCAGGACCGTGTGAAGAAACACCACCAGTCCTTCGCTCAAACCTCCAGCCACAGAGACTAAGCGCAATCTAAAGACCTTATTTACTCAGATCGTACACCGCCAACAAAACCACTATCCGAGGCAACGCTTTTAATTACAGATGTACCTAAAGACCTAGGAAAAAAAAACCCAAGCTTACTTCTCTTCGCGTGAAACCGGAGCCCCACTGAGCTCAGCCAAATGTGGCTGCCTGAGATGGAAGGCAGGGGAAAAAAAATGAGTCTTACTTGGTGTACAAAGACATCAACTGGAGACTCCAAGGGGCTTCCCTCTCGGTTGCTCATGGAGATATACCCGAATCCCATTCTCCCATTAAACCATTTGCAATGGCCGGTTCCGTGCAAAACCTGGGATTCCTCCTCTTCCTCCTGCTCCGGCAACTTCCCGGGCTCGTCTCCACCTTTACTCGCCCCTGCTGAGGAAGAGGGAAAGGCGTGGGGGGGCGGGATGGGGGGTTGGGAGTGGTGCGGGGAGAGGGGGGGTGGAAAAAGAAGGAAGGTGGGGGACAAGATGCAAAGGATAGAGTTAAATTCTGGTAACAGAATTGGCGCTGTATGAAGGGGTCACTACAGAAGGAACGAGGGGGAAACGACAACAAAAAAAATCGAACAGAACAAGAATGCAAACGCAAACGGACGAAAGATATTTTTTTTCCGTTAAGCCCTAAAACAAGCAACTTCTCCCCAAAATGCGTGAATAAAAAAGGGCAATGAAAATGCCCGGAGGTTAGAGGGAGGAAGCACCGCGGCACGGAGCCTCTCCCCCGCCCTCTGTGCCTGGGCAGCCCACGTTGCTGTACATACGTGCATTTTTCCATTTAACTCCATCTTTCAGCCACATTACAGCCCGGAACGCGATACTTGAATATTGCTGGTTTAAGACTGATCCCATTTCTCAACAGAAAACTCTCAGCCCAATTAGTCTCTCCTCGCAAGGCGCAGGACCCGAGGGAGGGGGGAGAGGCCGGTCGGGGAAGGGGTGCAGGAGAGAGAATAAGCCAAATTGGGTAGATTGCACAACTAGTTACTGCACATGCGGCGCCGAAACCACTATTTTGCACCGTGTCTCCATCTCTCCTTGGAATAAACTTTCGATTAAAGTTGGGACAGGTGTACGGCCGTTTTCTCTCATCCCACCACGGCAACTGTGCTTAATCAAACAGGAACAATTCAAACAATAGCCCCCTGAAAGCTTTTCAAGTTGTGAATCGGTGTGGGCGGTACGGAACAGTTTCTTAGCTGGGTAACAATGGGTTAGGAGAAAGCCCCCTTGCGCGAGCTGCTAAAAAAGGGTAATGCATAGTTGGGTTAAAGGGGGAGGGGGGGAAAGGGGGGGGGGGTTAGAGAGAACGAACGAGAGAGTGAAAATCATAGTAAAACAATAGAAAAAAAGAAAATTAACCTTCGGCCATGTTGCCCCACGGGCCCTCTGCTCCAAACTCGTGAGATGAAAACTTTCCCTGCGGATCGAAGTGCTCTTCTGCATGGATCTCACTGAAAACAAAGACAGACAGGCAACTGGTTATAAAATACAGCACCACAGAATCACAGCATGGTAGGTGCTGGAAGGGACCTTTAGAGACCATCCAGTCCAACCCCCTGACAAAGCAGGTCCCACCTAGATCAGGTCACACAGGAATGTGTCCAGGTGGGTTTGGGAACCTCCAGAGAAGGAGCCTCCACACCCTCCCTGGGCAGCCTGGGCCAGGGCTCCCTCACCTCAGCACTGACACAGTTTTTGCTTATGTTTCAATGGAACTGTTTGTGTTCCAGCTTCATCCCATCATCCCTTGTCCTGTCAGTGGATACAACAGAAAAAAGTGCTGCCCCAACCTCCTGACATTGAGATATTTGTCAATATTAATGAGATCTCCCCTCAGTCTCCTCTTCTCCAGACTAAACAGCCCCAGGTCCCGCAGCCTTTCCTCGTATGAAAGATGCTCCAGTCCCCTGATCATCTTGGTGGCCCTGTGCCGGCCTCTCTCCAGCACTTCCCTGTCCCTCTGGAGCTGGGAGCTGACAGCTCAGGTTTTCTGTGTCAGGAAGGCTCAGAACCAGCAGGCACGGTGTCTGCTGGTGAAACAGCAGCGGCTCCTGCGTCCTTCTTGATGAAGGCCGAGCTACATTTGAGAATCTCTTTCCCAGTCCCTCGGCAGGTGCTCCCTTGCCGCCCCGGCGCCAAAAGCCCACCCGGTGCGTGCGGCCGGGAGCCCGTACCCGGGGCCGCCATCCCAGCTCCCCTCACAGCCGCACGGGCCGCCCCGGCAGAGGGCGACAGCCAGCCAGGCATCCATCCCGCCGCAGCGAGGCACCCAGCGCCGCACGGCCGCGGGGCCACGGCAGCAGGCGAGGCGATCCCAGCGCTGGCCTCTCCTCACACTGAGGCGATCGCCAGCGCCGGCCTCTCCTCACACTGAGGCGATCAGCAGCCTCCTCACACTGAGGCGGTTCCCAGCGCCGGCCTCTCCTCACACTGAGGCGATCACCAGCGCCGGCCTCTCCTCACACTGAGGCGATCAGCAGCCTCCTCACACTGAGGCGATCCCAGCGCCAGCCTCCTCATCCTGAGGCAATTCCAGCGCCAGCCTCCTCATCCTGAGGCGATCGCCAGCCTCCTCACACTGAGGAGGTCACCAGCCTCCTCATCCTGAGGCGATCCCAGTACCAGCCTCCTCATCCTGAGGCGATCCCAGCGCCAGCCACCTCATCCTGAGGCGATCACCAGCGCCAGCCTCCTCATCCTGAGGCAATTCCAGTACCAGCCTCCTCATCCTGAGGCGATCCCAGTACCAGCCTCCTCATCCTGAGGCGATCACCAGCACCAGCCTCCTCATCCTGAGGCAATCACCAGCACCAGCCTCCTCACACTGAGGCGACTGCCAGCGCCAGCTTTGCTCCTCACCCTGTGGCAGCTTCAATTCACCCTTGGATGGCTTCACCTGTATGGAGGCCATAAAGAAGAGACATGCAGAGTGGAGATACTGGCCCCAGATATAACCATGTTCTAATGGACGTGCTGCTTTCAGCTAGGTGCAGTTAAACACTAGCTGTGTGTCCCCAGGGGTGTGAAGAAGAGTCCAAAGACCTGCCTATGTATAAACAGACACAAGCACGAGATACAGAATCAGCTGGGAGTTTATGCTCTTGATATCTCAGCATATATGGCTGACAAACATACACAAAGCGGGAAAAACCATCTCAGGATGTTCAGTGCCTACATTAAGGACACCCTAAATGTACACATTGACTGCACGTTTGAAAACACCATTATTGATGGAGGAAATGTTAAGTTTACCCTCCAAATCTGAAGGAATTCCCCCTGGAGCTGGCCCAGGGCCATCTCTGTACCTTCTCAGTCTGCTGGGGGACACACACACATCCAATTGCATTTGGCAGGAGAATGCTGACCTGACCAGACTGCAGACTTCAGCCTTCTTCCAGAGAGGCTCTTTTCCTCTTGTAGAAAGAGACTGCAGCACAGGCAGAATTAACTGGCATGCTCTGCCAAACGGGCCTTTGGGGCTGCATCTGTTACAGTATCCTCAGGAGACCTCTCCTGGCTACACTGACCATCTCTCAGCAGCATGAGCCTGCGGCTGCATTTGGCAGTGTCAGGAGTGCTGTCTGTCTGAAATACCAGAGGGGAATTTTACAAGCACCTGCTTTTTTGACAGCCATCACAGTGCAGCCTGTCTTCTCCCAGGAGGGGCCACCCTGGGAGACACCTGAGACAGCTCACCCACATCCCACTCGGTGGCAGCAGCAGAACCTTGCAGCCACACACTTGGTCTCCTTCCTCAAACAGTCCTTATAGAGTCAGGGAACCCGGCCCTGCCGCTCCCCAGGGCTGCAGAGCAGACACAGCACACCTCTGGGGAGCCTGGCACTTGGTGCCCAGCCATTCCCCAGTGGGCTCCAGCGCAAGCACAGCCTGGCACAGCTCTGCCTGCAGCCCGGCTCACACAGGCACCGCACCCTGGGCACCCAGAGCTGTGTCCCAGCCGGGCCCAGTCCTGGCCAGCCACACATGCTGGGCCACGGGTGCAAAGCACACAGCTGTGACCTGTGCTGGTCACAGAATGGTAGGGGCTGGAAGGGACCTTTAGAGATTATCCTGTCCAATCCTCTGCCAAAGCGGGTCCCATCTAGATCAGGTCACACAGGAACGTGTCCAGGCGGGTTGAGAAACCTTCAGAGAAGGAGCCTCCACACCCTCCCTGGGCAGCCTGGGCCAGGGCTCCCTCATCCTTACAGTAAAGAAGTTTTTCCTTAAGTTTTTGTGTTCCAGCTTTTGTCTATTTCCCCTTGTCCTGTCACTGGATACAACAGAAAAAAGTGTCACCCGTCCCCTTGACATCCACCTTTCAAATACTTGTATTAATGAGATCCCCCCTGAGTCTCCTCCAAGATGAACAGCCCCAGGTTCCACAGCCTTTCCTCAGAAGGAAGATGCTCCAGTCCCCTGACCATTTGGTGGCCCTATGCTGGCCTCTCTCCAGTAGTTCCCCGTCCCTCTTGAGCTGAGGAGCCCAGAACTGGACACAGGACTCTTAAATGAGGCCTCACCAGGGCAGAGGAGGGGGGAAGGAGAATCCCCCTTGAGGTTGGGGCAGAAGTATGCCAAAGACCTGTCTACAGGCACTGGAAGTCATCAGTCTGCAGAAAGCATCAGGTCAGAAGCAGCAGCCCTGTCTCTGCAGTGGAGAGGTAAGCACTGCCCACACACCTCTAATTCAGCCAGTGCAAGTCCCACCAACTCCCCAGTTCATATCCAGTGACCCCTTTTACCACGTTTCCTCCCCATCTTTAGTTCTTCACACCTTAACCTTCACTTCCATCCTGATTTTGCTCCTGATAGTCCCATTTAGCTTTCACATGGTGATATGCATGAACTGCTTCAGAGGTCACAGCTGGCTACTCAAGGAAAGAAGGATTTTTATACCAATAAACTTGAACCAGGTGTGTTTCAAGCCTTTACGTGTAAACCTGTCCCTGTGGAACGGTTTTTGCTTTAACTCAATGAGAGTCTACTTTAGGAAAACAATTCCAAGCTAAGTGAAAATGGATTTACATGCCTCACACAAACTGTAGTCCTCGACAGTGTAAGAAAATCCACAAGCTTAAGCAAACTCACCACCTGCTGCCACAGAAGGGAACACGGTGGTACTCTGTTCCCAATGCAGCAGCCGGATGCTTCCACCACAGCCATTAGTGTGCACACAGCCTCACAATTCATTTCCAGTACTAACTCCACCTTCAATTCGTACCCTTCTTCCACTTACAGTCTCAGCCATCATCTGTAATTCAAGAATACCTTGCAGGTCTGTGAGAGCTCCTACGTGACCCTGTTACACGGGCAAGATCACACGTGTGAAAAGGGCACGCCGCAACATCACGACTTCTGTTCTTCCCTGGCCTGCTGAGAGCAGGCTAGCACAGCTCTACAGGTACAGCTTCATCTGGCCTAGCATCTCATGCTGCAAAAGGGAAATCAGGTTAAACAAGGCACTCGGGGATGCATCAGCAGAGAGAACCAGGAGAAAGGAGCGTGTGCTGTGGCCAGGCTGACTACACAGACATGTGGTGGGTCAGCCTGGGTAGAGGAAGCTGTCCTACTAACACAGTACATGCAGCATCTTTCAGAAGAAGCCACTCATGTAGTGCCTTAGCTACCAGTGACTGCAGTGAAGTGAATTGGGTTACAAAGCCAGGATTCAATACATTGCACAGCATCACTTTGTTATGTGACTACCTGTACCGAGCTTGCCTGGTGGAAGGCTGGAATAGAAAGGGAGTATGACTGCCAGCATAAGAAAGAAGCACTAATCAGCTGCCATCCCTTTGTTTTTCACCAATGAGGTAATCAACGTGCACACCTCATTCTGAATTGGTCTCTCACTAAGTCAGTTTCCTTTTGATACCCACTTTCTTCAACACAGTTGAGGCAAACTTTCATAAATCTGGGTATACATTTCTGCATATGCTACATGTGTGTACAACACAGAACCTCAGGGGCTGGAAGGGACCTTGAAAGCTCATCCAGTTCAACCCCCTGCCAGAGCAGGACCTCCTAGAGTAGGTCACATAGAAACATGTATGTATACAACAGATTTCATGCATTTTTTTAGCTCTTCATAATCAAAATCCCTCTTCTACAAAATGCATCTTAACCAGTGTAAAGACTGTTATTATTCTGCCAAATTCAAAAGCTTTCCAGTTCGACTCATCCGTGTTTTATGCAAGAATTAAGCAAGAAATGTGGTTCATTAAGAAAAATGAGATGAAACACCTTGGATATGTTGCAATATACTTAAGATTTTATGGGTAACTTATCACCTGAAGTGTCTCACAGACATTCACATTCACCTGGCAGCTGGGAACCACTTCAATCACCACTTACAAAGGAAACCAACATGCTGCTTTGCTGGCTTCTTTTTCAAATTAGCAACTAGAAACAGATGAGAAGCACAAACCCCAAGAGTCCCTCCAACAAAAAAGGCCACCAACAATCCAGATTTCTGAAACCCTCTGAACTCGACTGCATTACTACAAGAGGTATTTTCTGAGGAGTTCTTGTTCTGAAAAGAAGGGGGGCGGTGCAGGCTAAACCCTAGAAAGCAAAGCGGAAGAAATCATCCCTTTATGGCAGTTTGTGGTGAGGGAGTGACTCAGCTAAGGAAAACTGCAGAGCCCATTTGGAGACACTGATTCCGAGAGCAGTAAGGGCTGCAGGCAGAAATCTGATGCAGCTGCACCGCCAGAAATTTCAACCTTCACAAGCACGTAAGCACCAAGATAATAATTTGCAGTAACCCTATAGGTTCTGTCTATCCTTGCAGCAATTTTTTGGTGTGAAAAGAACACGTGAGGGAAGTGAGGATATATTCTCTACCTATTTCTCATACCGACCAAGCAAAAAACACAGGGTTTCATCATAAAAAGTCAAATGTCATTTCTAAGGTGTTTAAAATTTGTATTACAACTGCTCTGAATTTTGAATTAGCCCTTCTACAGACTCAGCAAGCAGTCGGCTCTGCCCTGCAAGCTACTGTATGCAAAACTTGGGGAGGCAGTTCTTTGTGCATTTAGGACTAGTGCAAGAGTGACCAAGGGATGAAAAACCTCCAGCACCCTACTCTCCACTGGAGTGGTTTTTTTACCTGTAGATCTTACAAGCTACTTTTAAAGAGTGGGAAAAAGACAGTTAAGAAAAACAGCCTTGTGGAAGGGATTTTGAATCACCAAACATCACGAAACAAGAGGCTACACACATCCAACAAAAATCCCGGGGAGCAGGTCTTACGGATTAAAAACTGCACGTGTGCATCACTGCCCTCTAGTAATTGCAACAGCCGAGAATCACAGTCGCTACTGCACTTACAAGCAGCAGTGATTGTGAGTATTGTACGGACTGAGAAGGAACCTAATTCTGCACTGAAGAGTTTACGGTGTAAATAGAGCAGAGGGAAGGCACAGAGAAAGGGCTCAGGCAAACAAGAGAGGTATCTCAAGCCATGCCAGGCACACTATCGTTGTAGCTGCCTAACTCTTTTCCTTCATTAATAAACAAGCCCTGTGTTCCTCCACAATGATTCACTGTTCCCACAAGCGGGGAAGCCAAAGCCTTTCTGTCAACTGGCCCCACCGATTTCTTTCACCCCGGAGGGCGCCCACACGCGAGAATCACAAAGTGGCTGATCAGAAGCCGCCTCACTTCATGGCCACAACTCAAGCGGGGACCAGCTCTCCAAGACACAGCAGCCTTCAGGGCCAGCCCTGCCCCTCGGAACACTCCCCGTTCCCCCACAGCGGGGGCAGTCCCGGGGCCACGGGCCACAGCGGGTTGAGGCAGAGCCGCCGCAGATGCAGGCCGCAGCCGTCATGGCCGTCGTGGCAGGCCTCCCGGCCAGCAGGCCTTCTCCAGCCACACCAGCCAAAGGGCAGGAAGGAAACAAAGCGGTGTCTGCGTCCCTGGGAATGGTCCGTGGGCTGCTGCAGCACACAACAGCTCTTTTCCCTTCCCTTCTTTCCCTTCCATGAAGGAGGAAGAAATGAAGGGGATCATTTTGCCCGATTTCCCCTCAGGTACAAGTAAGGGCTAAAAGTCTCATGAAGAAGGTTTTAGCATTTAAAGAAATAGCTGAGAAAGTTGTAATGTTGCAAGGGAGCTTAAACCTCATATCCCTCAATGTCAAAGGAACAATAATAATGTGTGGAGGTCAGACTGAGACAGATCATAGAACGGTAGGGTTGGAAGGGACCTTTAGAGACCATCTAGTCCAACCCCCCAGGTCAATCTGCTGCCTGCAGATGGTTGTCCTGCTTGAGTTTTGCTGTATTTTATAGTACTTTAACTATTTGCCCTGCCTATAGGTGAAGTACCATAATCCATACACTGCTGGGCAGAGTTTGACCCGTGAGATATCCCTGTTTGTTTTCTTTCCTGCTAGGTGGGCTTGCATGTTGAAACACTAGTCTGGCTTCTGCATGTGATACTGAAACCACTTTTATTTGTGCTTTAAACAGGCAAGACAAAAAAGTGATTGCCTACACAGATCCTTAATAATTGTCACATGTATAGTTTTCACACGTGGAAAGGTGTCTCTTCCGAGATAACACCGTCTTTGAAACCAGTTGTGCAGATGAAAGGTTAAGTCCTCATTCTTCTAAAAGCATATACTAACGAATTTTGAGCTAAGGCAAGAACAAACAGGCAGCGCCATGTTTTCTTGTAAATCAATTTATAACCTAGGAAAGCACATTCCTCGGTGACAAGTTTGCATTGGGAAGGAATTCACACTTACAGCTGTAACGAAAAGAAGTGCTTGCAGAAGTTTTTAAGCATCGCAGTCAAGAGATTTTTCTCCTCACGTCCTGAGAGCACCTGTATTCTCCAGTGAGAGCAAAGGGTCCCCAGAAGATCACAAGCAAGATTCGGGTTACAAAAAGCAACAGAAAGTGTTGTGGGAGAAACAGAGTGAATTAAGCGCATACAGACTGTACTATCAGATCCTACATTACTGCGCTGAAAACGGTTGCACAAATGCATCTAGTATACAAAGCACAGAGTGTATTTATGCTGAACAGGCATCGTGATCCTCCAACACCAAGAAAATTCGTCTGTGTTAATGTCCTCAAGTAATATAAATTGCTTGCGTCAACAAACACAGAACAATTAGCTTGTTACCCTTAAACCGAGTTTAAAATAAGCAAATTGTTTGATGACTTTGATGTTTTCCACCCAAAATGTGCTGGCTAATTTTTCCATTCCAGTTCCCATTCCAATCTTTTAACTGCCTTAATCTCCTGCCCTCAGATGTTGACCTCCTAAGAACAGAGGTCATAGGTTAGCACAGACAGACCTCAAAAGATCTGGACTATCAATTCATGCCTGAAAGATTTCTCTTCCACAAAAGAACGACTAAAAAAGCAAATTCCAAAATCCAGCTCCACAGGCTGTGTAAAATAGAAACTTGTTGATGTGTTACTTTCAGAAATATTCTTAGAAGGTTGTATCTGAACAATATGAATTGATTTCTGCAGGACACAAAACTGACTAAAACCAGTGGCATCGACACGATGACCGAACCTCAAAGCTAAAACAGGAAAGCTCTAGACATGAGAGGATGAAGAGTGAGCATCTTTAACCGCAGACGTGTGAGTGTTTTAAATGTTTCTAATCTCTATGTCTCAAAAGAGTATTTTTCCCAAGTCAGGCATTTTTAAACACCATTTTTGTTTTCCTGTAAGCGTGCAAGTCTGAGCTCAGCTAACCTGGAAAATGAGGCAGCACCAGTTTATACAGACTTTACTGATTGTTAGTGAGACTACCACCTCGTTTTCCTGCCATCATCAGCCATACAGCAGATTCCTTGCTGCTTGTCTGATCAATGAACACTAAGCTCTCGTTAAAAAAAACTACCAGATGTTTCTTTTCTAAAGCATAAATGAAATGTATAGATTGTAAAAGTGAGTTAGAAATACAGAGAAACAACAAGAACAAAATGTTAGAGAGAATAACTTCTGAGCTCCAAGTAAAATGTGCACAATGTATGTAAGTACAAACATCCTAAAAGTGGAGTAACAATACCCCCACAGTTAACAACATAAAGTCGCGTTGAACTGTTTAACAAAGCAAGTTAGAACGCTCTGTGGAGTCTCTTTTTTTGACTTAGGAAACTGAAGTGCTCAGCACACTTGAAGTGATTATTAAAAGGAGATGCAGGCATGTTACGATGTGAGCAGCAAACCAGGGTTCCCCAAAAATAAGTCAAAGCACAACTGCATGGAAAGATACGCCCCATCAGCAGGAAATTAAACGTTTCTCATACACTCACTGGAACGTTTCACAACAAACAACTTGGGAAAAGGGGTATAAAGAAAACGAAACCTTTAAAAAGGTAAAGAGCCAGGCTTACATCTGAGCTACACACAGTTTCTAATCCTGTTGCCAACTAGGGAGGATTCCCTCCTGTTAATGGAAGAAGTAACACTACAGAACAACTCATCTCAGGATGCACAGACTGAAACACTCTATTGTGTTGTTTCACATCATCAGTTCAGCACAGCAAAAATGCAGAGGTGCTAATTTTAAACATCAGCAAATCTGGAACTGAATCTGAAACACTGAACCATCTCAGCTTTTCTTGTCTGTCAAAAGATAAGGCATTTCTCACTAAAGAAATAAAAGCATTCTGGCTGATGCAAAGGCTGTTGTAACCGTCCCTGCAGACAATGGAATAAGAGCAGTCTGTAGTTTGCTATTGTTTTCAGAGCTGTCTGAAGTAAATTGCATGCTTCGCATTTAAAATGTCCAACAGCTAAAAGAGTAAAAACTCCAAGTAACTTCTAGGCTACAGAAAGCTATTCAGCACAAGACCAGCACAATTTAGACCTGGTTTTGTCCTTTCAGCTATTCATTGTAAAAACACTAGTGCCAGGAGACTCAACACCAACATGGTTATAAATGAATGGAGATCAAAGGAAAGAAATTGTTTGGCTCACTCCCATATTTCATAGTGACCCTTCACAACTCCTTCCTCTTCACCTGTTCCCCTGGTCTGTTGCTGAGCAAACCCAGGTCCCTCTGCTCCATCAGTGACGCTGGCCTCGGCTCCCTGTTTCTCCAGCTTGGCCGTGACCACCTTTGTTCTCTCTTGCACACGTATGTGCAACTTCTCCTGTGAAATCAGTCTCTTCATCCTCATCTTACAGTGTCCCAGCACAGCTTAAAGGACAAACATGTCCAAATCCCCAAGCCCAGCTGCTTGTAGGAGGAGGTTTCAGGCTAATTTCTACTCATTACTTACAAACTCAGCACTCAAAAGACAAGGAAATAGTCTGCACTGTAGTAACAGCCTGTGAACCAACACATGAGTTCTCCTCTATGGCATTTTATCTCTTGCTGCACAGAATAGAAGACAGTTATTGTATATTTCTTCAACTTACTCAATTCAGTGCTCGGGCCCCCAGCTAAACCCCGAGCACAACACAGCAGTACTGACTTTGAGGCTCTCACTACAATCTTGTCATGCATGGCCCACGTTCATTACTTTGCACGGGCTCTATGAAATGGTGTGGTTTCACTGGCCCCAATGAAATGCACAAGACTCTAGAGCAGCAGGAAAATAAACCAAAAGTCAAAATAATCTTCCAGAGGAGCCTTATTCTAGGTGCCCAGTTTGAAACAGTAAAGTCCACAGAGCACTGTAGTGTTTTATAGGATCTGATACGTTTAGGGCAAAGCTCAAACTGAGCAACTGTTACATTTGGGAGCATGTGGCTGTTCTGCAAAACAAACTCCAGATGTATCACGTGTGTCTCCCAGTAAACAAGGAACACACAGTAAGCTCACTCCTGCAGAAAGCCCCATTTCAGACCAACCACCCCAGATCCACTGGCTGATCCCCAGCCTTCCCAGGGCTGTCAGGCAGGAGCTGACATCCCACCTCTTCAGCTCCTCCTGCATTAGCTCTTGCCCTGCAGCCAAAGCAGAGGAAACTGTGTTTCGACCCCTGTTTGTGCCCTGGGGGGATTCAGGCTTTTCTTCCCTCCTTGAAGACTGCCTTAACTAACAGCTTCTGAGGTGATCCTTTGGAGCCTGGGGAAAACCAGGTGGTTCTCCTATTGACACCATTTTCAGTGCTCTGTTCTCCCCTCCCCAAGTCCCTCCCTTCCCTCTCCTTAATTTCCCCTCTGTTTGTGTTTTTCTGTATTCCTGCTCCATCCTAATCTTCTCTCTATCCGTTGTCCTTCCTGTGACTCTGCCAGTGGGATCAGGGACATCACAGGAGCATTTCTATTTCAGCTTCACCGTCTCTTCTCTGAACAGCTTCCCAGAACCAGAGGAAACGACTGCAAAGTCCCACTCAGCCCTGCTACGTCTGGATGGAGGCTGTGCCACTGCTGTGCAGGGCTGACTTAAACTGGTGCTTCCCTCCCCCCCCCCAAATAAACCTACCTTTCCTGAGGCAAATAAGCTCTTAAACCCACGATTTCTTTCAAGACATAGCCTATGTCTTATTACCTGCATCAACAGCAGCCCGTAGGTGTATTCAGGGGGGTGTGCACGGTGGGAAGAGCAGTAGCATGCCTGCACCCCCACCACGGGGATGACTACCTCCATGACACATTCCTCTTACATAATGAGCTTCTTGACAAAATGAGACGCTGAAGTAAACTCACATTTTCCAATGATTCATATTTCAGTAGGTTTGATCTTCAAGTGTCAAGGACAGAAACATGAAGCCACAGCTAATAAAAGAAACAGCTGGAATGATATTACTGTACAGACTTTACTGAAGTTAAAGGGCTCCAGAACTTTTATTCCTTCTGAAGAGCTTCACATGCATCAACAGCGATAAATCAGAGAGGCAACGCTGTGGGAATACCTGATTTAGCAGCTATGTTGTAATTCAGTTTTCTCCCACTTTCAAGTTGTTGGGGTCTTTCTCAACAGGCCAAGACGTGTAACAATTGTTCCACCCCCTGGCATCGCCACTATAATCTTTCCTTGGTGTTACATATTTAGCATGTGCTTTGAGGATATTTGTTAGGTGAGGCTGGAGAGCAACATATCAAGGGAAAGTAACGACATGCAACTGTTTTCCTAAAATAAGAGAGGTCTGGGGTTTAGTTATTTACACTGGGTATTGTTTGTAGTAAAACACAGCCCAGACTGCATCTTTTTAACAGTTCATCCTGCAAGTAGTTTTGTTTCCAGTTCACTGAGAGCTGGAGCGAGTCAGGTAAGCATAAAGCAGCACAGCCTGCAGTCAGGGTCAGCACCAATCTAAGAAACCTTTTGAAATAATGCCCTCTCCCTACCCCTTTCAAAGCACAGGCTTCACTGAGCTGGGCCCTGAAAATGTATGTACTTTTCTGTTTATTCTTGCCCACTTGAAAGCAGTGTATTAGCATAGTGGCAAGAAACTAACCAGCAAGGGAAACGTTCACTAAGGTGGCAGATGCCAGTCGGATCAGGTAGTCCTGCAGAGACAGAAATGCTTTTAACATACATGCCACTGAAGTTTTTTATCACCTCTGTCAAACTGACCAAAGTTCTCAGTTCCTTCGTGCTTCTAAATCCCTTCAGATATGGTGAATCGTTACTGGAGACAAGGCTCCAGTGCCATCGCTTCGTGTACCACTACACCACACCTCACCACAGCAAGGGCCTCAATATATATGCCAGTGCTTCATTGTAAGTGAGAGAAGGCTCCTCTCTCGACGACAGAGGGTGAAATACTCCAAAAACACGAGGCCTGAGGAGACATCTGATTAAAGGAAACATTCCGCACTCCAAACCCAGTGTATGTGCTTAAGAAACCCATCTGCTGCGCAGGGACTGTTTTACTCTACATGAGGCTGCGCACAAACGACACCTTCCTACTCCCTTCATCTGTTCCTTGCACGTTTTCAGAATGGCATCTACTCACTCTAGCACTGAATTTGGATTCCTTATTATAAACACTGTGAAAAATGTGTACAGGCATGCAGACAGAAAACAAGGACAACTTTATTCAGGCTCTACTCTGTTCTTAACACAAGCTCGCAGCAAAGAAAATTAGGCTTGGCTGTTGCTTGGTCTTGTTTCAGCACAGAAACCTGCCTTCACCCAAAGCATGTGAAGAGCTCCTTTGGAAGGCACCTCTGATGGGAAGGAGGAGTCTTTATTTCAAGTGACCATGTGGTGGATTTGGTAGATTTGAAAACTAAACAGTGTTCTCTGCATTGAAGCTTTGGCATGGGATTTCCTCCGGGTCTTCTGAAAGATAGTCCCTTGCTCCAGCATTCAAGTGCTGATCTCTGGGCCCTGCAGTCTGGCTCCTGACTGTTGGAGCTATGGAAACAGGCAGGAAGACAAATCTGTTCTCTCTTGAGGAAAGTAACTCCTAATGCTGTGTGCTGGACCTGGGGAGAGAGTCTGCTGCAGACAGGCGAGGCTTCCCCACTTGTGCTCTCACTCTGGGGCACTATTCTAGCGCAGCTCTTCACCTGTCACTTCCAGAAGACTGAAGGTTATCTCCACCCTAGGCTGGAGATGACATCATGCCAAACACTGTATGGTCCATACAGACTGGGTGCTATACACACAGGAAAAACTGTTTCAGTGCTGAGATGAGGGAGCCCTGGCCCAGGCTGCCCAGGGACAGTGTGGAGGCTCCTCTCTGGAGGTTTCCAAACCCACCTGAACACGTTCCTGTGTGACCTGATCTAGGTGAACCTGCTTCTGCAGGGGGGCTGGACTGGATGATCTCTAAAGGTCCCTTCCAACCCTACCACTCTATGACTCAGTGGTAGTTGTTTTGTCTTTCCTCCCTTATGCCCTCTTCCTTTCATCTTTTAGTGGAATAAATGCTTGGTCTTGGAGATCTGATTCTATTCTCATCAGGCTGGATGGACCAAGTCCTGCAAGCACACTGTATGTTTGGTATGCAGGAAGGGCTGAAGCTGCTGAGCTCTTAAACACAGGTGGATGATGCAGATTTTAACAAGGGCTGTCTAATGAATACATGCAGTAACACTTTTCAGAGGCTTCTAACTTAGACTTGGATGGGTTTGCACAAAGAAAAGGAAAGATTAACCCCTTGCCCTAGAGATTCACCTTCAAGCCTGCTTTCAAGCCTCCAATCCACAGCATCTAGCAGCAGCTATTTTTAAGAGCTACCTATTTTTAACCCCTCTTTTGAGCCCTCTGGTTTTGTCCCACTCTTGGAAAAAACTGAGCTGTTGATAAACTTCCCAAGAAGTTGTCAGCCTGAAAAACAGAGCAAATATGTGTCCCTAACTGACTGTATTCCAGCAAAGATATCACGAGTACTGGAGCAGCACAAAGCTCTCAGGCTTCTTGGCTTTTGCCTTTTTTCCCCCTTTGTCCTTAAATCTAGCAACATTTTGCTGCTCCTATTACAAGCAGTTCCCACTAGGTTTGTGGCTTATTGTGGCCAATAACATCATGCAAGAAAGCACATCTCAGACTTGTATTTCTCCCCCTTTCTAGCCTATTGTCTAAGTGTGCAGATTACTCACAGCATCAGTTCTGCACAAATCATCTCCAGTGTCGGTTGAGGATCCGAGAGGAAGCTGCATCCTGCAGCTCAGATACTTAACACATCCCTGAATTGTCTTTTGTGGCTCAAGTGTTGATACTGAAGAAATGCCTGAGCTATACCTCCCTATTTCTTACAGTCTCTCCTTAAATGCACAGTGCTGCTGGAAAGGGGTTAGTAGGCCAGAGGGACCTCATTTCACATGGCAGTTTGCATGGAAGGGAACACAGCTACAGCGGTCTCTGCAGTCCATAAGCCCCTGGAAGGAGGAATGAAACATCCACCCGAATCACTGTGAAGCAAGGAAAAAGCAAACAGCCACAAAAATGCCCTGTGCTTGGAAAATGGGAAAAGCAGGAATGAAATCCAGAAGTAGAAGAATTCTTAGCATCTCAAACCAGGTGAAATGAGTCAGGAGGGAGGAGGAGGAGGAGGTATTCATGCTTTACCTTCTGAAATCCCAGCCCTGAGTAAGTTCCTTTGAGGAAATCACTGTAGAAGCCATGCAACTTCTGCAGTACTTCTGTGCCAGCTTCCTCTTTAGAAAACAGCAGAGCTGGGAACACAACCTGTCTTGGAGAGCAGCTGGAAAGTTCGGCCCTTTGACAGTGACATTACTGACCCCGTTCTGTGCCAAAGGCTGTGAGTGCCCAAACTTGTGCTTTGTTCCTCTGCTCAGCTGGGCACTCTCCCTTGGTCTGTCCCCTGTTTTGCCCTGGTGCTGTTCAGGACCTGTCTGAAGTAGGTCCCTGGGGCTGGCCAAGTGCAGGAGTGGACGTGTCCGCTGTGTTGCAGTTACGTGTTACCACCAGCCCAGCCTTGCTTCCCAGCTCTTGGGTGGCAGGACTTTCCCCATCTGCCTTGGTCCCATCCATCTGTTAAGAACGGTTTCTATGAGCTTCTCTCATTCTGGTAACAGTTCAGGGCTCTCCTTTCCAGCTCATTCCACTCCCCTTATTCACATCTCCTTACCCACATCGGCTCAGCTGGAGCTGTAGGAGGCTCTTAAGCATGAACCAGCAATGTGCCCTCGTGGGCAAGAAGCCAATGGCAGCCTGGGATGCATCAAGAAGAGTGTGGGCAGCAGGTCAAGGGAGGTTCTGCTCCTCCTCTACTCTGCCATATCTACTGAGGCCTCATCTGGAGTCCTGTGTCCAGTTCTGGGCTCCTCAGCTCCAGAGGGACAGGGAAGTGCTGGAGAGAGGCCAGCACAGGGCCACCAAGATGATCAAGGGTACAGAACATCTTTCATATGAGGAAAGGCTGCGGGACCTGAGGCTGTTCAGTCTGGAGAAGAGGAGACTGAGGGGGGATCTCATTAACATTTATAAATATCTAAAGGGTGGGTGTCAGGAGGTTGGGACATCCCTTTTTTCTACAGTAGCTAGCAATAGGACAAGGGGTGATGGGATGAGGCTGGAACACAAAAAGTTCCATTTAAACATAAGAAAAAACTATTTCAGAGGATCACAGAACTTCTTCAAGCCATGAGAGGCAGAGAGCAGGCGGTGCAAGCCGGACTGCTGCATTGGTACACAAAGCCCAGCTCTCAGGACTAACCTGAAAGGTGTAAAAGATTATTACCATTCCTCAGCCCATCAGGCATCAAAACATAATTAATCAATTACACACATCTCAACCCTGAGTGCACCACTTACCCTTTCCTCTGTCTAAAACCACGGATGCACAGTTTAAAAGCCCCCTGCACACACGAGCCTCTAGCACGCACAGCTCCCACCTAAGCAGGACGTTACTTCACCTGTTTTCAGCCTGACCACTCTTCTAACAGCAATATTTGCAAATCAGTTTTACATTCCTTTGCAGGCTGCCTCTAATTCAATAAAAGCTTCTGTAGTAAAACCAGTGGAGGGGATGATTTATGTAGTCCCGTAGACAACAGCTTCAGGGGTTTAACCGAACGCCCGAGTTCCACGTAAGAGCCCGTACACAGGAGGGTTTGTCTTCACAAATGGATACATGATCAAAACAGACTTTCAATAAACACTTGCAAAGAAAAAAAAAGGGAAAAGGGGTGGTGGGGGGAAGGAGGAATAGCAAAGTAACATAATTACCTATCTCCCAATGGTTTTCCTTTTTGTACTGTCTTCCCTTTGGGTCGTCTTTCACTTCCTAAGCAGGGGCTCCCTCCAGGGCCTGTTACCCATATTGATTCAAGGCCGTTGGAAGATTTCTTAAAAGTAAATTCCACTGGTTCTCCTTCTTTTAGGCTTCTAGATCTTTTCATGTAAAGCTTGCTCTGTGAATAGGAAAAACACTCTCGGTTACCATTGCCTTAAAACAGTATTTACATTCATAAACAACAGGACAAATTATCCCTGCCTGCGCTCCTAGAACACACACAGGCTGAGTAACAGCTTCCTCTGTGTGAACTAGAGCGGGTGACACTACAAATTACAGCCTTGAAAACACTCTTCAACACTAAACAAGTAGCAGGAACCCATTTTCGGTCTCAGCAAAAATGAAACACCACTTTCCTGTCCTGTGGTGAAGGCTGCAGATGTCAGGAGCAGAGAATATGCCAGGTTCTGAAACCCCCACATCTGACAGCCACCAGGATCTGAGCTTCTAACAGTATGGTAAGAGAGCAAACGTTCATGTCAGAGCTCATTCCTTTATGATCAGAATGATCACAGCTTGTATTCCTTGTATTTGGGACACGGCTGTGCTGCTCTACCAATGAATAAGGGATGCAGTGAGTACGAGCAGCAGAAGGAAGGCACTCAGAACAAAGCCCACCAGAACGGGCAAGTCAAAGATCCCTAGTGAGCTGCTAGTTCAGAACCCTCCAAAAATTACCAAGTCAGCATGATTTAGTTATGAATTTGCATTTTCAACCACAGAAAAGGAAACTGTTATCATCAGAGAAAGTGAAACACACTGGTAACTCTTCTGATATTACACCGTAGCAGCAAAGCCTCGGGCAAGCTGAAGTTCACAGCAGCTCACCACTGATTCTGATGCCTCAGTTCCTCACAAATTACATACAGCAGCAAGTCTGCATCCCAGCATAAACCTGACGAATCAAGCTCTCACATAAAAGGCTCGCCGAGTTAAACGAGCTAGGTTTGGGTGTCAACTGCCAGACACTTGCAGTTTGTGCAGGACAGCTGTGAAATGTTTTCTCTCTTTGCTCGACAACTCTCCGTGGCAAAGAGAAAAATGTGTCCTGGCCAACTCTCACTCCATTTTCCAGCATTCAACAAGGGAATCTTATCTGGATGTGCCATCCCACTCCTGGCTCTAAGTAACATCTACCACCCAACAAATGCGACCGGGGATTGTATCCAAACCAGAGGGCAATCCCTGACATGCGCACCCTGCAATCATGTTGTGAGTGTTTCACGTTGTTTCAGTGGAGCACAAGAACTGACAGCTACAGCATTCACAGCTCACACACAAAGAGGGAGCTGGTCTCTTCGCAAGGATGCACAGAGAACAGGCCAGGAGGCAACAGGCTTGAGCTGATTCAGGGGAAACTCTATCCAGACACGAGGAGACGTTGCTCACTATGAGAGGAATTAAACCCAGAGAAGGAGCGTGGCTCCCTTTGCTGGAAATAGCTCAGATTCAGCTTGGCAGGGCACTGAATAACCTAAAGGCCCTTCCTTGCTTTCAGTAAAAGGCTGGAGCAGGCAATCTCAAAAAGCCCCTTCCAACCCAGACTTTCTGTGAGTCAGGTTTCTCAACTGGAATGGGAAAGCAGGATTCCAGACCCCACTTCCACAGCAGAGTTACCTCCGCGGACCTCTGCCATTTAACTCCCCCGTGGCTTTCTGAAGATGGACAACACTGCCAAGTCCACTTCCCACAGCACAAAGACTGACTTCAAAATGATAAAACCACCAGGAATATTCATTCTAATGAAACCATGTTCACCTTTGCTTCCAAAAGCCCCGAGTACCAGACCAGGTGACTTCTCACTGCTCCAGCAGCCACTATTCATAACACATCAACCACCACCAATGCTGCTCTGACTGAGCCAAAAAGCAAGCAAGAACACAGCTCTGTTGGTTAGGACCAGGGCTGTTTTGTCCACTGGTTAGGACGTGGCTCTTCTAACAAACACAACAGTGTGAAGCATGAGACAAACAGCTGACTTCTCTTTGAGTGGTATTTAAAAGGCAAGGGAGAGTCCGTGGGAGGACACAACCGTGAAAGCAGAAGTGTGTGGTGTCTATTCCATCAATCATGAGCCTGGCTGGTTTTCTACGTGAAAATATCACGTATGAAAAAGGAAATGTGCAAAATTTGTCCCTAATACAACTGAAGGATGGTAATTCTACACAGAGCAATGAGACCAAGTACCCAGGCAAGCAGGATTACTTCAAGCAAGCCCTCCACTTTGCAATGTCTGTGTGGCAATAAGAGGATCTTTGTCATCCCAGCTGGGAATACGCCCAAAGAACACATCCCCACTCCTCCACTGAAAATGCAGATCCTGCCTGTCCTGTGGGTCCATCTCTAGGTCCACCCATACCTCTTCAGTCCTTCAGCAGAGAAAACCTTGTTAAAACGAAATTACTGAACAAGTACTTTGTCCCAAACTCAAAGGTACATTAAATGTTCCACAATGGTGACAAGTCAGATGGGTGCTAATCACAAGGGGAACCTCAAGCAGACAAACCTTTCTTTCTCAGTAACACCAGTCATGGCATATGTGCTTTTGTCTTTTTGCGTAATTACACCTTAATAAAGACACAGTTAAGCCTCAGCAAGACTTTGCAGTCTCTCTGAGTTTCACTCTTATAAAACAAAAGGCTGACACTTGACAGGCACAAAACATGATGTCTTCTACTTTGCTTCAAAGGAAAGTGTTTAAAATGCAATCTCAACCATAGAATCACAGAATGGTAGAGGTTGGAAGGGACCTTTAGACATCATCCAGTCCAACCCCCCTGCAGAAGCAGGGTCACCTAGATCAGGTCACACAAGAACGTGTCCAGGTGGGTCTTGAAGCCCTCCAAGGAAGGAGCCTCCACACCCTCCCTGGGCAGCCTGGGCCAGGGCTCCCTCACGGAAACACTGACACAGTTTGTTCTTATGTTTAAGTGGAACTTTTTGTGTTCCAGCTTCATCCCATCACCCCTTGTCCTGTTGCTAGATACTATAGAAAAAAGGGATGTCCCAACCTCCTGACACCCACCCTTTAGATATTTATAAATGTTAATGAGATCCCCCCTCAGTCTCCTCTTCTCCAGACTAAACAGCCCCAGGTCCTGCAGCCTCTCCTCATATGAAAGATGCTCCAGTCCCCTGATCATCTTGGTGGCCCTGTGCTGGCCTCTCTCCAGCACTTCCCTGTCCCTCTGGAGCTGAGGAGCCCAGAACTGGACACAGGACTCCAGATGAGGCCTCAGCAGGGCAGAGCAGAGGGGGATAAGAACCTCCCTCGACCTGCTGCCCACACTCTTCTTGATGCCTCCCAGGCTGCCATTGGCTTCTTGCCCACGAGGGCACGTTGCTGGCTCATGGTCAGTTTATTATCAATCCGGGCTCCCAGGTCTCTCTCTGCAGAGCTGCTCTCCAGCAGGTCACCCCCAGCCTGTGCTGGTGCAGGGAGTTGTACAGGGCATTATTAGTGCTCAAAAATGTTTTTCTTCTTCCCATTTTACCTCTGACAACAGGAGCTTTGTTTACAAACAAAACATTATCTTTACACGGGTGATTTTTAGTATTTTTAAAAGCCAAAGGAATGGAACAGTTTTGCTTTCACAAATTCTGTTATGCCAGGGTACTTTTTTTGTATGTTTTTTCCCCCAGCACTTCTAACACCACAAAATGCTGCAAATACCCCATTCCAAATGACTCGCACAGCACCCTCCTTGAATACACACCAACAGCTTTCCAGCGTTACAGACGGATTTGGTGCTGACTTCTTGTGTAAATGCTGTTAGCCAGCTCAATAGATTCTCTGAGGTTGCAACAACAATTCAAAGCCACAGTGGAAAAGCAGCATTTGGAATCCAGCAAAACAAATGTAAAACCCGAATCCTCCTTAACTTGTCTGCAGCGCCGCGACAAAAAATGTCTGTAGAGTTGACAATTCAATGTTGAGAGACCTAGCTCGGTATTTTCCTCACATTACTTAAACAAATAAACCCCAGACAATTAAAAGCAGCCAGAGTTTCAAGTCAGTGAACCATTTCTAGAGCCCTGAATGGGGTGTGTGGGCACGGCGCCAATGAACAAAGGGAAAAACCTGAAGGCAACGTGCTTTTCCTCCTTTCGCTCTCTTTCAGCTGTCAGAGGCTTTGCTGTTATTTTTACCAGCAGTCAATACAGTGATTTCAGGCTTGAGCTTTTTCCCTTTTTCACTTGACAGGGCCACTTCCAGTATCCCATTACTTCTCGCTATTTGAAGCCCGTAAGGTAAAGCCTCAGGCACCTCTGGTGTGAGCAACACCTTGGTTCAACGCTGTTTTGTGAGAGTATCACCAGTAACACAACCTAAGTGGGGAAAAAAAACCCCACCATCCCAAGTTCTTGGAAAGCGTTTGCTAAGAGAAAACAGAAATCAAACCACAACAAATAGAAACTGAGTGGACAAGGTGGCCCCAAAGAAAGGCACCTTGTAAGAGCGCTCACAACTCCCACCAAGCGCTAGGAAAGAATGGAAGTTTGGAGTTCAGGCTTATTACAGCTCCTGATGAGAGTACACTGCTATCACTAACCTGTGGGGAGCAGACAACAGGCTGCCCATAAGTGCCTCCTCACAACAGTCTTGCTATTTCCAGTCAGGGCTGTGAACAACTGCTGTCACAGCCATCCAGTCCTTTAGAGGAGGAAAGAAGCTATTCAGTGGCATTTTGCTTAGATCACTTATTTTCTGCATCTCTCATTTCTGCCCCTTCTTTCTCTAGTGACTGATTGATTGCTGGGTACAATGGCCAGATGCCACAAGAATGCTGCATTTCCCAAGGTAAGAAAACAGTTTTTTCCTCCAGAATTACCTACAATTAAATCCAGACATGAAGGAAAGCATATCCTGAAGCCCAAGCACACCAACAATCCTAATAAACTGTCTCCAAAACACCCTTGTACAGCTCTGTCAAGAGTCATCAACCTTTGAATACATCAAGAGCAGAGAGCAAGAGGACACAGAGCAAAATCCCTTGAACTGGATCTATATCTAGTGCCTTTTCCTGCACCAGAATGTGTTGTACGCTGCACACACAGGGGCAAGCACTACAAAATGGTACCAGTTACACCACACAAGAGATGCTGCAAGGACTTGTGCTGTCGTAGAATCATAGAATGGTAGGGGTTGGGAGGGATCTTTAGAGATCATCTAGACCAATCCCTCTGTAGAAGCCACCAAAATATCATGTTATTAATCATATAATTTGTGCTTAAATATAGATCCAGCCTGCTGCAGAGACTACCTATAACGTTACTATTCCTACTAGTACTCCTCTCTCATAACATTATTATTCCATTCTCTGCATATATGGAATTTTCTCTACTCAGTTTTCCTTCTCCTGTGCTTTAATGCCAGGCATGAAAATCAAGCTGGCCTCTTCTCCCATTTCTTATTTTAAGTATTTCCTCATGTCATGGTAGGCACAAGAAAGAGTTTCAGGATTCGGTCCAGTGAATTCAAAGGCATGGTTCCTCCTGCTCTACCTCACTCTCACATTGACTCGGGAAGAAAACTGTTTACCTCACTTGGTAGTGTCATGTTTTCTGCTACACTGCTGCTCCCTGAATCAGTCCTATGCAGAGTCAAAAAACCCACCAACACACCCCAAAAGAAGTCACACAAGTCTGTAGTCATGGCAGGTAAAGCTGTCCTGGGCCAATTTACCACTTACATTGCCTCGGTGACCTGAAACCCCACTGTGAATCCCAGCCAGATGATGATGCTCTCTGAAGTTGATGCATTTAAAAGCATCTTCTCTTGCCAAACACCAAGCTCCCTCCTCACAAGTGTTCCCTGGCTATCAGCTGCCCACACTGCATTTGGAGCCCTGCAGATCTCCCCAGGACAAAGGCCCTTCCCTTCCCTTCCCTTCCCTTCCCTTCCCTTCCCTTCCCTTCCCTTCCCTTCCCTTCCCACTGAGCCACTCCTCTCTTGGGCAAGCCCATCGCTTCATGCAACTGAAACCACCTCCTGTTCTGTTCCAAATACTCAGCTGCTGTAAGGCAGTTTTGGGGGTGGAAGATAGGAAGGGTGGCCCACCATAAAATCCATCAGTGCCACCAAGTCAAGGTCTCTGGTTACTCCCACAAGAGAGACAAACATGCTGAAACCTGCATGGTTTCAGAGATGGCTGAGCTGTCTCCTGCTGGAGTCTCTCTGTGAGTTTAATGGTGAAGACAGAACACAAGGCTACGACTGACTTGTTCTAAAAAGCACAGTGAGCACACGGGATCTAGCATGGAACTGATCCAGTGTAGATTGTCCCATGCACACAGGTGGAAGTGCAAAAGCACAATGTACAACCCACACAGTTTCCTGCGTTTTTCAAGTACTGAAATGTCCTCTGGTGTAAAGCACAGACTCAATGGCAGAGTTACTACAACTAAACCACAGCTTCCTCCAGATTTACTACACCTCTCTGGCGTCGCTAACCACATTTTCAGTAGCAACTGCAGCACCTCCGTTTCCCACATGTACTCTACAACGCCGATAAGCTCGGTCTCTGTGCCCCTCTACACATCCCCCAAGCACAGGAATGACAATTCCCTAGGCCAGGAGATGTTTTAGCTGTATAAAGGTTTCCCATCCACCTCTCTCACCACCTCCTACCATCCTAGGAGACTACACACAGTTAAAAAGAGACTAGGCACAAAGGACACACCAAGGTATGGTTTATCAACAGGCAGCACGCCAACGCCGACAGATTGTTGGGAAGTCAGAGCTTACATTTAGTGTTTATTTTGTAATTCAATTGATTTAAAATGCCAATACACAAGTGAAACACGGAAATGTGGTTAAAATATTTGTTTACCAAAACCAAAGTCGCCGTGCACACAAACAGCAAGACAAGGGTATCTGACAAAACCGATGGGATTCCAGTGTCATTGCTCATAAAGAAGAGTTAAAGAGGCTGACAGTTTCATTTAGGATGAGGGGTTTTTTTGAGTTGTAGCTATTTTCACAACATTGCCCACATTGTAAGACCAAAACACCATAAAGGTGTCTGCTATACCTTACCATAAAAACGTTAAACAGCAAGACTTATCCTGTACTAACAATCCCTGACTTACAATTCAAGTTTTCTAGTCTTTCCATGGGTTTTTATCATGGTTAATCCTCTTAGCTACTCTTGCACAGCAGATTGTACATTTACTAAGGTTCTGATTATTTAAATCTGATTATTAAACTAGCTAACCTAATATCCCATCAGTTCTGCCGACTTACGTCGTCATCTGCACCTTAATTACATACAATTCTACCAGAATTAGAAAGGTGGCTTAGATATTTAGACCTATGAATAAAAGAACAGTTTTGTCTTAGAGGAAGAATGAACACAACGTTATTTTGGTTGACAGCCAGCAGCGTGCCCAAGTGTGACCAGCAGGACCAAGGAGGTGATTGTTGCCCTGTACTCGGTGCTGGTGAGGTCTCACCTCGAATATTGTGTCCAGTTCTGGGCTCCTCACTGCAAGAAGGACATTGAGATGCTGGAGAGGATCCAGAGATGGGCAACAAAGCTGGTTATGGGTCTCCAGCACGAGTCTGATGGGGAGGGGCTGAGGGAGCTGGGGATGTTCAGCCTGGAGAAGAGGAGGCTGAGGGGAGACATGATCATTCTCTGCAACTACCTGAACAAGTAATCAATGACATGACATGGCTTCAAGTTGCCCCATGGAATGTTGAGGTTGGAGCTGAGGCAGAACTGTTTCCCTGAGAGGGCTGTCAGCCCCTGTGCCAGGCTGCCCAGGGAGCTGGGGCAGTGCCCAGCCCTGGAGGGATCCCAAAGCCGTGGGGCTGAGGGCCAGGGGTTAGTGGTGGCTGTGGCAGGGTGAAGGCAAGGCTTGGACTCCACGATCTCAAAAGTATTTTCCAACTAAAACAACTCTATGAGTCTAACATTTTCTATTTCAAACCTTTATCACTGTTTTTGGAGGGACGGGAGTGGCAGATCACCTACATATATGGCAGTCACAGCACCAGAGAGCAGAGGCACTACTAACGTGTCTCACATGGTTCAGGCATAACAGGGAACCAGTGGGTGACCTCACAAGAAATTATTCTTTAGAAACACACAGCAGTAGATGGAGATGGTGTTGATTCAAAAAGTGACTTGAACTTAGCAGCAACTTTAAATTATTAGTTGGGAGAACATCTGATTTGTAACCGTATTTAACAGTTCTCTAAACAGCTGCATCCCAAAAGCTGACAGAAATGCTGGTCTGCAGCCACTTCTATTATCAAAGCATAAGCTGTATTCTGTTAGGAAGGACACATCCCATGTTTCAGTGAAACACCTCTGAATTTACAGCAGTACAAATGAGAAAACAGGGCAAAAGCCTTCTAAAGTAAACAAGAAGCTGATTAAAAGGATTTTTACAGAGGAGGACAAGGGATTTTCACAAAGAATTAAACCCATTGGCTCAGGTATTGGGGAAGTACTCAGAAATGCTTGAAAAAGTGTACTTTTAAAATAGCATCTTATTACTATAGTTCCGATTCTGTTTATTGAGGAAGCAATTATGAAACTGGAATGACACATATCCAGCTGCATTAACCCAAGGACAGCAATGTTGGCTTTTGCTCAGCTCACACAACAAAAGACTACTTAAGTATTATTTAAGACCCGGATACTGAATCTGTCACTTTTATGCCCCAATTTTAGCACGCTCTGCCAAAGAATGTTTTCCAAAACCTCATGAAAGAAGGTCAAGGCCAGCTGCACAGAAGGACACAGAGGGGTTCCTTCGGGACAAGTCCTTCCCCTTACCATCTGCTGACACAGCTCCCACCAACGCTCCTGGGGTAGAGCAGACGCAGAAGTATCAGCCTGTTAATTCTGAATGTGTTTGCTTTTGTGGCTTGGTTTCACCTCAGACATGCCAGACATCTCATTACGAAATGCAGGCAGGTGACTAGTTCTGATGCAGTTACAAGGCAAACATTCCACAGGAGGAATGCTTCGAAACGCTCCATGGTTTAAAAGCTGCATCACTTAGTAGCATCCTTTCAAGACAACTATTTGAGCTGTAGACTCTCCACCATCCTTCATTCAGCACATTGTTTCACAGGACACTGGTAGCACACACAGGCTTCCACTGCCTGTCAGGGTACAGATCCAGACTGACAAAGGCAGCACAAAAATTGAGTATCTCCTCTTCTAAATACCCTTTCCATACCGAGGTATTGCAAGACCATGTCTTCACTCAGTCTCTTTCCTGCACAAATGCAACAGTGTGGTCTCAAAGACTGCCCAACATCAATCAATCAGTGAAAACCACCAACCCTCCCTGCACCAACAGCTCAGTACCCCCAGAACCCCTGAAACCCATGACAAAATACAGCCTGAAATCTCTGCCATCTATATTACTCCTTTACAGGTCCAATAAAAGTTGCCTGCTCCCTCAGCTGTTTGCTTTTTATGTCAGAAGTAAACAAACTCCAGGCTCCATTTTTATTGGACTGTTCAAAGAGAAAGTTCCAGAGGCTAAAATCAGAGGTACATCACATAATAACTATGGTGCAAGAAATACAGCTGAGTTTTGGGGAACAATAAATTCTGTCTATGCTACTCACAGACTCCTTTCAGTGACATTCACACCAACGTTTATTCCCAGGCTACCATGTAAGACGCAGCCATTAGTAGCTGAGAACACAACACAGTATGTTGGGGGGTAGCAGGTGAGCATAAAGCCAAGTAAGCACAAATGAAAGTGAGAGGAATAAAAAAGGGTTAGGCTTGCAGCTGCATGTGCAACTTCAGTTCTTTTCTAGGTTTGTCCCTCCTTGGCTGTACAAACTCAGTTTTCCCTTATCATTGTTTATATACATGTGTGAAGGCAAATGTAATTTAAAGCCAACTCCATAACCTAGCTTGATCAAATAGACAAAGAGAAGCCAAATTAAACATGGGGCCACACAAGGTGCCCATTACCAAGTATAATAAAAGGTTAGCTAGAAAGCTCTTACTGGGAGACAAAACTACTTGCCAGTAGCTTAAGTTCTCTAGACACCTCTTACATATGCTACAGGGGGAACAGGCACGTTGCAGTATTTAACCACAAAGGTTTTTGGAAACACAGGCAGTGCCTACACTGGATGTATTTGCCCAGCAGTTCTTGCACCAGCAGCTTCCACAGGAGTATCCCATTGGGAGAGGAAGGGAGCAAAATCAGGGAAAGGGGCACAGGAGAATGAAGGCTCCTGAACAATTGCTCAGGCTCTGGCCAAATGAGCTCTAGTGATTACCAGTAGATTCCCTTGGGTGTGGGTCAACCACTCATTTGTGTAGTCTCTGACTTTCAGTTATAGCTATGGAACATATAGGGGTGGAGATAACGAAGCTGGAGATGCAAGGAAGTAAAGCTACCAGGGAAAACTGAGAAACCATGCGTGGGAATGGCTCAGCTTTTGGTAAATGTGGTTTTGGAAGATGGTAGATGACATTGGCACATGAAGTAACTTGAAAACCTTGAGTAGGAACACAGTGAACCCTTCAGGGCAGATTTGTTACTACTGTCTTCTGCAACACCAAAATACCACACCACTTCCCAAAAATACAGGAGCAGCAAGCAGGCTGACATCAACACGAGTGGGAGTCCCACCTGCAGGGCTCTCTGTGTTCCACCTTAGTCAGATCCCTGAAAACATTACAACGTAGAAGTAGAGAGGATACACATACCAGTGGTGTGAACACAGAGCAGATGCTGTGCTCTCTTCTGACCAGGCTTGGATAGCTGGAGAACACACTTACTCCTTTAGATGAGTCAGATTTTGCTCACTCAGTCAAAAAAAATGATCTCCACCTTCAGGTGAGGACTCAAAACTGCTACAGATAACGACGGAAAGTCTCGTTGTCTCTTACAAAACACATGTAGGATGAAAGGCATAAATGCATGAGCAGGTAAGGATTTCATCAACCAAAGGACAACAAGGTATTGATACCTCAGTAAGGCTGAGTTCCAGCAATGTTGGATAATGCAGTCAATGCCTCTCTGATTAGAAAGGCACAGTCTAAGAAAACGTTCTGTGGTAGAGATCTTGCATTTCTGTTCAGTATGTTGCCAAATTTAACCTCATCAACCTGCTTGTTTGATATTAGACAAGTTCACAAAGTACACTACTAATGGCTGCATCCACCAAATAATGCACTAATTCCAGAAGCTGGCCACTGCCTTACACAGCACAGGGAGGATGGCAATGCTTCTGCACCACCTTTTCAGTGTCAGAGGACACTATGATTTGTGGCTATGAGGCTGCACAGAGTACTGCATGAAGGCTGAGCAGCAACATAACCAGCAGGCACTGCCACACAATCACAGCTGGAGAGTGGATGCCGTGAGCTGAAGCATATTCTGAGTACACACACACACCCCCCAGGGGAAACCTCGCACAGGACAGTTAGGACAGGTGAACAACTGCCTCTTTCAAGACACAGGTAAGTAGACAACACAGGTAACATCCCTGCCAAGGCAGGTCCCACCTAGATCAGGTCACACAGGAACATGTCCAGGTGGGTCTTGAAGCCCTCCAAGGAAGGAGCCTCCACACCCTCCCTGGGCAGCCTGGGCCAGGGCTCCCTCACTGAAACACTGAAAGAGTTTTTCCTCATGTTTCAATGGAACCTTTTGTGTTTCAGCTTCTTTCCATCACTCCTTGTCCTGTCATTGGATACAACAGAAAAAAAGGCTGCCCCAACCTGCTGACACCCACCATTTATATACTTATAAATGTTAATGAGATCCCCCCTCAGTCTCCTCTTCTCCAGACTAAACAGCCCCAGGTCCCGCAGCCTTTCCTCATCAGGAAGATGCTCCAGTCCCCTGATCATCTTGGTGGCCCTGTGCTGGCCTCTCTCCAACAGTTCCCTGTCCCTCTTGAGCTGAGGAGCCCAGAACTGGACACCGGATTAAATTAATGTTTGTTTTCTTCCCCAAGCTGAGCAGTCCTGTCTGTTTTCACTTGAGGCCGTAAGTGGCAAGTGAGCTCTCCCTGTCCTTGGAGATTCCAAAGGCCCTCTGTACTTATGGCTGATGGTGGTCCTTTGTTCCTAGGTGGCCCTAAACCAGGACACATTTGTCTAGAGGACCATGTAGGCTTGGTAAACATTCTGCTCATGAGCAAAACGTGATCATGGGTTGAGATGGGAAAAAAACCAAAACCAAGAAACCCACACAAAACTCAGGAGACTTTAACCACATTTGTTCAGCTGAACACATGTGAATGATTCTGAGGCCAACCCTATATAATCTCTCTTTCCCAAAAGACATACCCCTTTGATTCAATGCATCTTAAGGACAGATTCATAAACAGCTTTTTTCTTTATAGGCTCACACTGCTGCTGCATCTCCCAGCTATGCCCCATCGTGTGAATATTCACTTTAACCTTACCCTTTCCTTGCATTCTTGTGGCCATCACTAGTCACTGTGAAGCTGCTGCAGCTCATACACCACGTGGGATTTTGTTATGGACACGGGAACGTTCTTCAGAGTAACCAGGTGCATAACTGTCTCTTATGTAGACAGGTGAGACACTTTTGAGGTAAGAATCATTCTTACAAAACAAGTGTTAACACGAAGTAGGAAGTCAAGACTACACAAAACTACAGTCAGGTTGTGTGGGTTTTTAAAGGTAACACTGATTAGACTGATTAATCACCCTCTGTGCTTCCAGAGAGTTGAGCCCCGGAGGCTAACAGTGAGAAGGAGAAACTTGAAGAAAGGGAGCGGATAGTTGGTGGCAGAGTTGGGACATTTCAATGCACAGGAAAGAGAGAACAGACACAGAGCTGAGAGATACATCATTCTCCACAGATTAAAGACCTCAGACAGTTAAAACTAGGAATAGGTGGAGATGCAAGATTAGTCTGCATCAGTAACATGTTTGCGTTTTCAATTCAGCTGTTAGTTTAGAAGAGAGTCAAAGCAGCATAAACCACCAAATGGATATTCCAGCACAATTTAAGGACAATATATATACATATATACCAAATCTATATACAGCTCATGCCTGATAAGCTCCTCAGCGGATCATAGATCATATAATGGTAGGGCTGGAAGGGACCTTTAGAGATCATCCAGTCCAACCCCCCTGCAGAAGCGGGGTCACCTAGATCAGGTCACACAGAAACGTGTCCAGGTGGGTCTTGAAGCCCTCCAAGGAAGGAGCCTCCACACCCTCCCTGGGCAGCCTGGGCCAGGGCTCCCTCACGGAAACACTGACACAGTTTGTTCTTATGTTTAAGTGGAACTTTTTGTGTTCCAGCTTCATCCCATCACCCCTTGTACTGTTGCTGGCTACTATAGAAAAGAGGGATGTCCCAACCTCCTGACACCCAGCCTTCAGGTATTTATAAATGTTAATAAGATCTCCCCTCAGTCTCCTCTTCTCCAGACTAAACAGCCCCAGGTCCTGCAGCCTTTCCTCATAAGGAAGATGCTCCGGTCCCCTGATCATCTTGGTGGCCCTGTGCTGGCCTCTCTCCAGCACTTCCCTGTCCCTCTGGAGCTGAGGAGCCCAGAACTGGACACAGGACTCCAGATGAGGCCTCAGCAGGGCAGAGCAGAGGGGGAGCAGAACCTCCCTTGACCTGCTGCCCACACTCTTCTTGATGCCTCCCAGGCTGCCATTGGCTTCTTGCCCACGAGGGCACATTGCTGGCTCATATTTAGCTTATTAGCAATCAGTTTATTAACTGATTTATTAACATTTCCATTGTCTCTCCATCCCCAGCTGAAGGCAACACCAACATTCTGCTGTTTTGCAACAGAAGGGACTGCAGTTTCATTCATGTTTCTGTGACAGTAGCTTCCAGCTCACTTTCCTCCTACACCTCCACCTCACCCTGGCAGCTGTTTGCATCCCTGGCCACCCTTCTATGGCACAGACACTGACCACTCTGACTTGTGGGGATCATGGAGCTTCTCTGATGTGAACAGTGGCAAAAATCAGATACCAAATTTCCCCAGCTGGGTCTGCCACGCAGCTTCACAAGCACTTAGGCTAGCCCAACAAGGAGAGTGCTATAAAAGCCCCTGAAGCTTACTGAGGCAGCAGCAGCGCTGCCAAATGTGAGAGTAAGACGGCTGTAGGACTCCCACCGAGAAGGGTGACTGCAGGAGTTCCAGCCTCCACCTGTTCACCACGCTGCTACGGCAGAGCCAGCTCAGCTGCTTGCAGAGCAGCTGCTGACCTGCTGCATCTTACAGCTTTGCATCTTAGTCAGTGCCCGTTCTCCCTAGTGCAGCGGACTGTGGCAGCTTCCACAGCTGCTCTGTGAGCAGCTGAGCCATCTCTGGAGGGAGGGTCTGGCATTCCCTCTAGCCATCTCCCAAGGAGCTCACCTCCCCTTTTACAACTCCCCAAATAAGCTGAGGAATAGCCTGCACATCCATTTCTCCAACTAAATGCGCTCTCGAGAACTGTCTCAGGAGACACTTCTGCACCTTGCATGCAGAGGTGTTCACTGATACTCTGCTGATGTAAAAGCAATTCAAGGATTTGCAGTTCTCACTGGTGGTATCTAGCAAGCAAAAGCTAGCATAGACCTGTCCTGAGTTACTGTCCCTTAAAAAAACCCTAAGTATCACATAAAACCTTTCTACCAGTTACGATAACTTGCAGCTGATTTAACAAAAGGGGAGGGAAAAGCACCCTTAAATACAGGGAATGAAAAGTGTATATATGGTATGTCTGTATTCCTCTGTGTTTGTTTAAGAAACATCATAAATGGTCTTTAACTTCTGTTTCTAGGTTCACAGAACCACAGAATCTCAAGGGCTGGAAGGGACCTGGAAAGCTCATCCAGTGCAACCCCCCTGCCAGAGCAGCACCACCTAGAGCAGGGCACACAGGAACTCATCCAGCTGGGTTGGAATGTCTCCAGAGAAGGAGCCTCCACAGCCCATCTGGGCAGCCCCTGCCAGGGCTCCCTCACCTCAACAGGGAAGAAATTCTTCCTTGTGTTTCTTTGGAAACTCTTCTGTTTCAGCTTGTCCCTGTTTCCCCTTGTCCTATCACTGGCCATCCCTGAGCACAGCCTGGCTCCAGCCTCCTCACACCCACCCTTGATGGATTTATAAACACTAATAGGTTCACAGGAACTTTCTTAAATCACACCTTTAAGGTCACTTTTATACACTTTTGCAGAAACTGATGGGCCTGATTTTGCTTCTGTTGATAATTAGTGGAGAAAAGTGACAGGAATTACCAGGTTACATAAGGAAGATGGATTAAACAACATTTACACCAGAGTATACTTTGTAAAGACTCTAAATCAAAACTCTGGATGGCTCCAGATAGACTTACTAACTACCTCAGTAATGTAGTTGCAAACCAGGACGAGCAACAATAACATTTTTTCCCCAATTCACTTCCTTTTAGCTTTGGTTCATATATCTGCTTTGATATCTTATGTTTGTGCCTCAGACAAAATATCCTCTTCCTTCCAGCATCCCAGCCCCTGTGCACAACTTCCTCAGCCTTGGAGAAAGAGAGGATAGCATGCCCTGGAAAGTGTATATACCTACTACTCTGCCAAAGAGGAAAACCTCTCGAGACAAAATAACCCCACTGCAGGCCTCTGTCTGATTTTTGCTTGTCAACATTTCAACCTCTTCAACAAAATCTGACTGAACAGCATTCAGGTTTAACAGAACTTTCCATGCACTTCAATACCACATGCATCTATTCATCAAAATGCACTGCAACGTAGGGTTTTGATGTAGACAGATGAAATCTGGAGGGTGTTTCCACAGATGGTGGCGGCTCTGTTAACTCTAGTACTGAATTTCAAGCTTCTTCAGACAATCACCTTAAACCATCAAGCCCTCAGTGAAGTGTTTCACCATCTGCCTAGGATTTGAAATGTAGGACTGGGCCTAATTAGTAGCAAAAATAAACAAATAAGGAAGGAGCAATCCCAAACCAGGCTGTTCTGCCCCACACCACAAACCCACTGTCCTCATCACCTCAAGCCAATTTTCTCTGTATGCTCCAGCACAGCCGGCGAGTGCCAAAGCTCAGCTCTGGATTTCCAACACTCACCCAGGTTCTACAAGATCCCTGATACACGTGCTCACTGCAGACACACATTTACTCCCCGTTTGCTTCCTTCCTCAGCTTCCCTCTCCAAATGCCACTAGCTACTTCTGTTTTGATTAGGACTCAGCTTTCCTGGTCCCCAGTAGAAGTCAAAGACGACAAGCCTGCAATAATACGCTCTACATGGAGACTTCTGCACTTCAAACAAGCACTGGTATGTACTATTTAACAATGAGAAGCAATGTGATATTGACCCCACTTGCTTGCCCAGAACTTCCAGTTTCCCCAGGCAATTAAGAAGCTTTTTACAGGCTCATAACAATGCAGAAATGGCAAAGATGTGCTAGATGAATGGATGCATCCTTGCAAAAGCACGAGGTCACATGTGTAATAATATATGCCAGTCAGCATTCAGCGTGTCATGTCATGCCCAACTCGATCTTAGGATAAAGTAGTTAAACTGTGGCTAAAATACCAGGAATTTGAAGAACAGACACTTGATGGTCAGTCAAATTAAGGGAAAAGGTTTCTTTTCAGATGCTGCTTACATGTCTAGTTTTCCATTCATTCCTCTGTTCACAATCATACCTGAATAGTCTCAGTAATTTTCCCTCCTTCTTTTGTTACAGGTACAACAACAGGAGCAAAAATTACAACATCTATAGGACAGCACAGTGCAGGAGGACTCCACGAAAGAAAAAAGGCTCTCTTCCATCTCTACAAACCTTATATTGGCAGTAACTTGCAGCAACATTAAGAATTTTCAGATGAAAGTGAAAAATTTCAAACCAACCATGTTCCTTTCAAGGAGAAAACAAAACACACCAACCCCTGCGTGCTGCTCCTCCCTTCCTTCCTCTCACCACCTCATGAAAGACGATCCCAAAGGAGGATCAGGTTTAAGGTCCCAGTTCAGAAATCCTGTCGCAGTCCCTTAACATGGCAACAGCTCTGGACTTGAGAGCCAGGTCCTAACAAACATCTTCTAAATGGAACAACCCATCTCATCCTGAGAGACCACACTGCTCAGGAAGAGACTGGCAAATCACAACCCTTGATACTCACAACTGCGTTATTTCATTGCATCTGTTTACCTCCAGCACCCTTCCCTCCGTTACCATCTTTAACATCTGAGACTTACACCAAGCAAAAGAGAACAGACACGTTTCCAGCACATGCAAGTAAAACGAAGCCACAGCATTCAGCCTCACTGCCAGCATCCAAAAAAAGCTGCGAGTACCATTTTTCAGCACAGAAACAGATCCACAAGCCTCATCCTTTTCTCTGACCTGGGGAAAGCTCATGTGCACCACACAGGGTTCCACTCGCCTCACCTCTCCAGTCTGCTTTACCCTTTGACAAACAGATCTCCTCCTACAACTTCGGGAGAGCTGTTCACACGCAGCTATGTGCAGAATTCAGCTCCTAACAGACAAGCAAACTCTATTATTCATTCCATGCCGACTTACTGAAAGCCCAAATGACCATACTGAGACAAACTCACCCAGGTGAACATTCCTTGGATTTAACAGTGTTACAAAGGACCAACTGCTACTCTTCCTCTTTTTGTTTCCCATCTACAAGAAACCCAGTGGACAAGGCACGTTGCTGCACTGGGCATGGCTTGTCTTTGGAAAGCAAAATCGGGCTTTAGGACTTGTCATTTTGATACGACACTGACTCAAACACTTGACCCAAGCTTAGAAGGTGTATCAGGACAAAGCTGAAAAAGAGCAAGAGTGTAGATGTTTGTAAGGGCACCATATTTACACTGCACACACACACACACACACGTGGCTGACGTGCTCCGACCTTAAATAATGCATCTAGCTCCAGGCACCTTATCACCAGAAGGGTAACAGCAACCTGAGCGTGGTTCAGAGCAGATCAATCAAAATGATCAATGCTGAAGGAAGGACTTGAAAGGCAGAGCTGAAAACTCCATAGCGTGGCTGTTTCATGAAGGGAACTTTCATTGGGTGAAGGGGAAGAGAAGTCCCAACAAAAGCATCATCCATCAGAAGTACATCAATATGCACAATTAGCAAAGGACTGACTGGAGGAAAAAACCCATCTGTGACTGTAATCTGCTCACAACCAAGGGGGGAACTCTGACAAGAGAGTAAAATTATCTATTGCAAGCTCAGAACTCTAGGTGTAATGAGACTCAACAGTTAATTTCCTCAACTATTACAGGAATTTTGACTCCACATCCAGTAAGTTTTTTACCCACAGCCAGATCTCATCAACTGAGCACAACCTCACCATGAAAAGGTAAAGGAAGGAAAGATGTTGTTGCAGGGTTCAAGCTTGCATTGACAGGAGCTGGACTGTGTAAGAGAGAAGCTTCTTTCTTCTGCCTGGACTGTACAAAACGATACTGGTAGCTACACAGATTGCAGAAGGCCTGAACTCATGCAACACTATGCACACACAAACCCACGATGAAGCGTGTTCAAGGCATTTTTGAACAGCAATATGTTGTTCCAACACATTCATAAGATAACACCTTTGCCTTGAAAAGGCCTTTTCTGGTGACTAAATTTCTCAGATTAATGAAACTAACAGGAAGAGGGGCTCAACCACCTTTCAGGCAACGGGCTCTGTTGTACAAGCAGCACTGCTGAGCAACATCACTCATTTAAAGGCATGGTTGTGCGCTGGCTACTACTGTTACCACGGGTCAGTTAGCCAGCTAACATGGAAGCACTGTGTACAGCAATAGAAATGACCTGAAATGTACTCTGAAACAAAACAGATGCTGCTGCTGCACGTGAAACGGAGACAAACTGCTTTTGACTGATAGAAGATTCACATTACTTTATGTATATCCTAGATTTCATCAGAAAGGAAAAGGTGACAAATGTGTTTTGTCATAAGAGCCATGCATTGCATACACACACACACACACGTATATATACATATATAAGCAATATCTTCACTCAGAAAGACACATCTCTCAGTAATACTCCAAATGACCCAGGCACAGGGTTCCCATGCGATGACACACACTCTTTTTCACTGCATTTCACACTGTGATAGGTCTTAGAAACCCAAAGACACTGATAAACTGTAGATGATTAAAGCATAAACAAAGATGTCTCACATTTCCTTCTTGTTCCCTCCTTTAGGGCTCACAACTTCATGCTTCCCACATGCTTGTTGATTATTCTCCATTACTGCTTTCCATGTTTGGAACAGCACACCTTATTCACATATAAATGCATTGCACTGTTGTGCAGTTGGATGCACTTGGATTTTATTTCCACAGCTCTAAGGATATCTTTGTTCCTAAATGCATTTGTTTTTTTAATTAACAACGCTGCCATTCTTCATAAGTTTCTATTATTTGGGAAGCAAAAAGAATGACACAGAATGACAGAAAATCGGATGGAAAAAAAGGCATTTTATCCTTGAAGTAAATTCACAGAGCTGTAAAGAGCAGTTTCACCAACTGAAAAGGTAGAAAGGAGGGAAGAAAAGAGGGGAAACCAGGAGGAAGGGTGCTCCTCCTTTGATAAGCACTGCATTCATTCAGCAGCAAGGGGCATGGGGGAGGGGGAGAGAGCACCTCCCGTGCCAGTACAAAGCAGTGAGTGTAAGAATTTGGTACATTCTCTGTCGGATTCTAGGCTTTGTGGATAATTCCAAATGCAAGCAGGTAAGACTGATATTCAGGCCCTGAGGGCCAGGGTAAGACAGTAGGATCAGAAATGCACCCCAGCAAGGAGCAACGGCAACAGCAGCAGCATTCCTCCCATGTTTCGGTCACCTTCTAATTAACCTAATGAAAGGTGTATTGTTTAAAGAAGCCTGATGAGAATTACCACAGATATGGCCAAGCCATCACAGGGAACAGTGAAAGGGAATCACTGCATAATCGTGGAACACCCCCCTGCCCCGTCACTGCCAACGTCACAGAAAATGGCCAACCACGTAAAAAGTTAAGATGCCTTTCTGCCTTCCTAACATGGCCCTAGCCAGACCCAAAATGGTCTCTCTAGCTGATAGCGCTCTTCTGATCCCAGAGAAGACGTCGTTGCAACTGCAGACTAACAGAAGGGCTCCTGCTTCACAAACCACACCACAGAGCTTGGGAATAGCTCCCTCAGCTTTGTCATTTTGTCCGTGTCTGGCATCTGGGGCTCCCGTGCGTGAAGGCGTTCATGCCAGCTCCCACGTCCAGGCTGCTCTGCTTAAAGCTAAACCCGAGGGCCACACGGCCCTCCTCTCCCCAGCAGCACGACAGAATTGGTCCCAGTTCCTTCACCTTTACCAGGTTTGGGGTTTGTTTTTTTTGTCTAGGAAGGAGTATTTTAAAACCAACCAAGCAAACCACACACACGCTTCAGAGTATCACCACAGGGATGCTCCCAGGTCCCAATTACTGCAGAATAACTCTGTAATTATGTCTTCATTTCACTAACTAATCTCAGATGAGCTTTTAAAAAGCAAGAAAAACGTTTGGAGTCGTATTCAAACGTTATCTGGATGAAACCCGACATTTATTTATCCTTTTCCAAGCTTAATCCAGTTTAATTGAAAACCTTTTTTTTCCCCTCCCCTTTTCCAAAAGAAAGGCACATCAGCTCACAATCAGTCTGGTGACAAAAGATAAACCTTGTTAAAAACAAAAGCGTGGCATTTGAAAACAAACAAAAAGCACGGGAGCAATTCCTAACCAAGCAGGACCGTGTGAAGAAACACCACCAGTCCTTCGCTCAAACCTCCAGCCACAGAGACTAAGCGCAATCTAAAGACCTTATTTACTCAAATCGTACACCGCCAACAAAGCCACTATCCGAGGCAACGCTTTTAATTACAGATGTACCTAAAGACCTAGGAAAAAAAACCCCAAGCTTACTTCTCTTCGCGTGAAACCGGAGCCCCACTGAGCTCAGCCAAATGTGGCTGCCTGAGATGGAAGGCAGGGGAAAAAAAATGAGTCTTACTCGGTGTACAAAGACATCAACTGGAGACTCCAAGGGGCTTCCCTCTCGGTTGCTCATGGATATAAACCCGAATCCCATTCTCACATTAAACCATTTGCAATGGCCGGTTCCGTGCAAAACCTGGGATTCCTCCTCTTCCTCCTGCTCCGGCAACTTCCCGGGCTCGTCTCCATCTTTACTCGCCCCTGCTGAGGAAGAGGGAAAGGCGTGGGGGGGCGGGATGGGGGGTTGGGAGTGGTGCAGGGAGAAGGGGGGTGGAAAAAGAAGGAAGGTGGGGGACAAGATGCAAAGGATAGAGTTAAATTCTGGTAACAGAATTGGCGCTGTATGAAGGGGTCACTACAGAAGGAACGAGGGGGAAACGACAACAAAAAAAATCGAACAGAACAAGAATGCAAACGCAAACGGACGAAAGATATTTTTTTTTCGTTAAGCCCTAAAACAAGCAACTTCTCCCCAAAATGCGTTAATAAAAAAGGGCAATGAAAATGCCCGGAGGTTAGAGGGAGGAAGCACCGCGGCACGGAGCCTCTCCCCCGCCCTCTGTGCCTGGGCAGCCCACGTTGCTGTACATACGTGCATTTTTCCATTTAACTCCATCTTTCAGCCACATTACAGCCCGGAACGCGATACTTGAATATTGCTGGTTTAAGACCGATCCCATTTCTCAACAGAAAACTCTCAGCCCAATTAGTCTCTTCTCGCAGGACCCGAGGGAGGGGGGAGAGGCCGGTCGGGGAAGGGGTGCAGGAGAGAGAATAAGCCAAATTGGGTAGATTGCACAACTAGTTACTGCACATGCGGCGCCGAAACCACTATTTTGCACCGTGTCTCCATCTCTCCTTGGAATAAACTTTCGATTAAAGTTGGGACAGGTGTACGGCCGTTTTCTCTCATCCCACCACGGCAACTGTGCTTAATCAAACAGGAACAATTCAAACAATAGCCCCCTGAAGGCTTTTCAAGTTGTGAATCGGTGTGGGCGGTACGGAACAGTTTCTTAGCTGGGTAACAATGGGTTAGGAGAAAGCCCCCTTGCGCGAGCTGCTAAAAAAGGGTAATGCATAGTTGGGTTAAAGGGGGAGGGGGGGAAAGGGGGGGGGTTAGAGAGAACGAACGAGCGAGTGAAAATCATAGTAAAACAATAGAAAAAAAGAAAATTAACCTTCGGCCATGTTGCCCCACGGGCCCTCTGCTCCAAACTCGTGAGATGAAAACTTTCCCTGCGGATCGAAGTGCTCTTCTGCATGGATCTCACTGAAAACAAAGACAGACAGGCAACTGGTTATAAAATACAGCACCACAGAATCACAGCATGGTAGGTGCTGGAAGGGACCTTTAGAGACCATCCAGTCCAACCCCCTGACAAAGCAGGTCCCACCTAGATCAGGTCACACAGGAATGTGTCCAGGTGGGTTTGGGAACCTCCAGAGAAGGAGCCTCCACACCCTCCCTGGGCAGCCTGGGCCAGGGCTCCCTCACCTCAGCACTGACACAGTTTTTGCTTATGTTTCAATGGAACTGTTTGTGTTCCAGCTTCATCCCATCATCCCTTGTCCTGTCAGTGGATACAACAGAAAAAAGTGCTGCCCCAACCTCCTGACATTGAGATATTTGTCAATATTAATGAGATCTCCCCTCAGTCTCCTCTTCTCCAGACTAAACAGCCCCAGGTCCCGCAGCCTTTCCTCGTATGAAAGATGCTCCAGTCCCCTGATCATCTTGGTGGCCCTGTGCCGGCCTCTCTCCAGCACTTCCCTGTCCCTCTGGAGCTGGGAGCTGACAGCTCAGGTTTTCTGTGTCAGGAAGGCTCAGAACCAGCAGGCACGGTGTCTGCTGGTGAAACAGCAGCGGCTCCTGCGTCCTTCTTGATGAAGGCCGAGCTACATTTGAGAATCTCTTTCCCAGTCCCTCGGCAGGTGCTCCCTTGCCGCCCCGGCGCCAAAAGCCCACCCGGTGCGTGCGGCCGGGAGCCCGTACCCGGGGCCGCCATCCCAGCTCCCCTCACAGCCGCACGGGCCGCCCCGGCAGAGGGCGACAGCCAGCCAGGCATCCATCCCGCCGCAGCGAGGCACCCAGCGCCGCACGGCCGCGGGGCCACGGCAGCAGGCGAGGCGATCCCAGCGCCGGCCTCTCCTCACACTGAGGCGATCGCCAGCGCCAGCCTCCTCACACTGAGGCGGTTCCCAGCGTCGGCCTCTCCTCACACTGAGGCGATCGTCAGCGCCAGCCTCTCCTCACACTGAGGCGATCAGCAGCCTCCTCACACTGAGGCGGTTCCCAGCGCCGGCCTCTCCTCACACTGAGGCGATCGCCAGCGCCGGCCTCTCCTCACACTGAGGCGATCAGCAGCCTCCTCACACTGAGGCGATCCCAGCGCCAGCCTCCTCATCCTGAGGCGATCGCCAGCCTCCTCACACTGAGGAGGTCACCAGCCTCCTCATCCTGAGGCGATCCCAGTACCAGCCTCCTCATCCTGAGGCGATCCCAGCGCCAGCCTCCTCATCCTGAGGCGATCACCAGCGCCAGCCTCCTCATCCTGAGGCAATTCCAGTACCAGCCTCCTCACCCTGAGGCGATCCCAGTACCAGCCTCCTCATCCTGAGGCGATCACCAGCACCAGCCTCCTCATCCTGAGGCAATCACCAGCACCAGCCTCCTCACACTGAGGCGATTGCCAGCGCCAGCCTTGCTCCTCACCCTGTGGCAGCTTCAATTCACCCTTGGATGGCTTCACCTGTATCGAGGCCATAAAGAAGAGACATGCAGAGTGGAGATACTGGCCCCAGATATAACCGTGTTCTAATGGACGTGCTGCTTTCAGCCAGGGAAACCCGAGCATGGTGGTGGAGGGATGCAGTGCCCTGTCATGAGCCAGGCTCTCACCCAGGGCCAGGTCCCCTGCCCCGGCCTCTGCCTCAGCCAAGGCAAGGGTCTGACACAAGCTTTTGCAGTGCTTGTGCTGCAGACGGTTCCTAACGGCACTTAGGTTTCAATTCAGAAGAAAATACATCAAGAGCTGGCAAAGAGTCATAACACAGGGTTGGTTGGTTTTCTCTTGAAAATGTGCAAGTGGTGGTTACTCGGGGTGCTGTCTTCAATGGGACACAGCTGCCCAGGAGCCACTCCAGCCCACACGGGCAAGGCAGGCCTCCTCCCTAGCGCTCAGACATGGCTGAAGTCCACAAACACTCTTCTCTTAGCCTTGTTAGCCAGTCTAACAGTCTTCCAGTTAGAGTCTGGAAGAAACCTCCAGCAATCCCTTATTGAACCCTCTTGCTATGTAACACGCACCAGGAATGCCAGTCCTTGGATTACATTAGTTCTAACCCATGATACCAACAACTAACTACATGCCTTTGGCATGGTGATTCTATGCCAGTGATGTTCAGCACTAAGCTCTCTATGGCTTCTGTTTCTTTGTTTTATTAAAGTCACACTGAAAGCATAGACATGGTACTGGAGAGAACTGAAACAATGATTTCTCTTTTCTAGCTTTCTCTTCACCATCAATGCACTTAAAAGTGGTTGCACAAATATTTAGCCCCGGTGGAATCAACTAAGGATTAAAACAGACCGTAGCTGTAACTAACTGCATGTACAAAACAGTGCACCATCTTCTGTCTCAAGCCCAATGGCAAAACACTTCAAATGCTCAAGATTCCTGGAAAGGAACAGGGCACTGTTTCACCCATTGTTCAGTGGTTGCTGCCAGTCTGTAGAAAATCAAGATGTCTAGTCCAGAATCTACCCACAGAATCTACCTTCCAAAGCGATGCTATTGATAAAACATGCATTGTTCTCAAACAGACTGCAAAATGGACATTGACATTTGCAAATCCACTATAGCAAATGATGCTTCAGCATCTCCCTCTTCAAATCTAACCATCAGCATCTTCAATATTAGCAAGACACTAGTCATCTTGACTTTAAGTAGGCCAACGACGAATAACAATAGCCCAATGGCATCTGCCAGTATTGCAAAACTTGCACACAGTCATTTCCTGTCAGACCTTTATAATCCTTATGGAAAGCATTAATTAAATGTAGCACACATTCCCCATAAATTAGTTGTGCAGCAGAAAAACAAACCTTGCCATTCCCTGATAACTGTGATAATGTACTTCAAGTGACCTGCTTCCATTTCTATGTCACGTTGCACTTTGGAGCTTTGTGTGGTTTTTCCAGTGGAACCTGTATTCTCCAGTGAGAGCAAAGGGTCCCCAGAAGATCACAAGCAAGATTCGGGTTACAAAAAGCAACAGAAAGTGTTGTGGGAGAAACAGAGTGAATTAAGCGCATACAGACTGTACTATCAGATCCTACATTACTGCGCTGAAAACGGTTGCACAAATGCATCTAGTATACAAAGCACAGAGTGTATTTATGCTGAACAGGCATCGTGATCCTCCAACACCAAGAAAATTCGTCTGTGTTAATGTCCTCAAGTAATATAAATTGCTTGCGTCAACAAACACAGAACAATTAGCTTGTTACCCTTAAACCGAGTTTAAAATAAGCAAATTGTTTGATGACTTTGATGTTTTCCACCCAAAATGTGCTGGCTAATTTTTCCATTCCAGTTCCCATTCCAATCTTTTAACTGCCTTAATCTCCTGCCCTCAGATGTTGACCTCCTAAGAACAGAGGTCATAGGTTAGCACAGACAGACCTCAAAAGATCTGGACTATCAATTCATGCCTGAAAGATTTCTCTTCCACAAAAGAACGACTAAAAAAGCAAATTCCAAAATCCAGCTCCACAGGCTGTGTAAAATAGAAACTTGTTGATGTGTTACTTTCAGAAATATTCTTAGAAGGTTGTATCTGAACAATATGAATTGATTTCTGCAGGACACAAAACTGACTAAAACCAGTGGCATCGACACGATGACCGAACCTCAAAGCTAAAACAGGAAAGCTCTAGACATGAGAGGATGAAGAGTGAGCATCTTTAACCGCAGACGTGTGAGTGTTTTAAATGTTTCTAATCTCTATGTCTCAAAAGAGTATTTTTCCCAAGTCAGGCATTTTTAAACACCATTTTTGTTTTCCTGTAAGCGTGCAAGTCTGAGCTCAGCTAACCTGGAAAATGAGGCAGCACCAGTTTATACAGACTTTACTGATTGTTAGTGAGACTACCACCTCGTTTTCCTGCCATCATCAGCCATACAGCAGATTCCTTGCTGCTTGTCTGATCAATGAACACTAAGCTCTCGTTAAAAAAACCTACCAGATGTTTCTTTTCTAAAGCATAAATGAAATGTATAGATTGTAAAAGTGAGTTAGAAATACAGAGAAACAACAAGAACAAAATGTTAGAGAGAATAACTTCTGAGCTCCAAGTAAAATGTGCACAATGTATGTAAGTACAAACATCCTAAAAGTGGAGTAACAATACCCCCACAGTTAACAACATAAAGTCGCGTTGAACTGTTTAACAAAGCAAGTTAGAACGCTCTGTGGAGTCTCTTTTTTTGACTTAGGAAACTGAAGTGCTCAGCACACTTGAAGTGATTATTAAAAGGAGATGCAGGCATGTTACGATGTGAGCAGCAAACCAGGGTTCCCCAAAAATAAGTCAAAGCACAACTGCATGGAAAGATACGCCCCATCAGCAGGAAATTAAACGTTTCTCATACACTCACTGGAACGTTTCACAACAAACAACTTGGGAAAAGGGGTATAAAGAAAACGAAACCTTTAAAAAGGTAAAGAGCCAGGCTTACATCTGAGCTACACACAGTTTCTAATCCTGTTGCCAACTAGGGAGGATTCCCTCCTGTTAATGGAAGAAGTAACACTGGGTAACTACAGAACAACTCATCTCAGGATGCACAGACTGAAACACTCTATTGTGTTGTTTCACATCATCAGTTCAGCACAGCAAAAATGCAGAGGTGCTAATTTTAAACATCAGCAAATCTGGAACTGAATCTGAAACACTGAACCATCTCAGCTTTTCTTGTCTGTCAAAAGATAAGGCATTTCTCACTAAAGAAATAAAAGCATTCTGGCTGATGCAAAGGCTGTTGTAACCGTCCCTGCAGACAATGGAATAAGAGCAGTCTGTAGTTTGCTATTGTTTTCAGAGCTGTCTGAAGTAAATTGCATGCTTCGCATTTAAAATGTCCAACAGCTAAAAGAGTAAAAACTCCAAGTAACTTCTAGGCTACAGAAAGCTATTCAGCACAAGACCAGCACAATTTAGACCTGGTTTTGTCCTTTCAGCTATTCATTGTAAAAACACTAGTGCCAGGAGACTCAACACCAACATGGTTATAAATGAATGGAGATCAAAGGAAAGAAATTGTTTGGCTCACTCCCATATTTCATAGTGACCCTTCACAACTCCTTCCTCTTCACCTGTTCCCCTGGTCTGTTACTGAGCAAACCCAGGTCCCTCTGCTCCATCAGTGACGCTGGCCTCGGCTCCCTGTTTCTCCAGCTCGGCCATGACCACCTTTGTTCTCTCTTGCACACGTATGTGCAACTTCTCCTGTGAAATCAGTCTCTTCATCCTCATCTTACAGTGTCCCAGCACAGCTTAAAGGACAAACATGTCCAAATCCCCAAGCCCAGCTGCTTGTAGGAGGAGGTTTCAGGCTAATTTCTACTCATTACTTACAAACTCAGCACTCAAAAGACAAGGAAATAGTCTGCACTGTAGTAACAGCCTGTGAACCAACACATGAGTTCTCCTCTATGGCATTTTATCTCTTGCTGCACAGAATAGAAGACAGTTATTGTATATTTCTTCAACTTACTCAATTCAGTGCTCGGGCCCCCAGCTAAACCCCAAGCACAACACAGCAGTACTGACTTTGAGGCTCTCACTACAATCTTGTCATGCATGGCCCACGTTCATTACTTTGCACGGGCTCTATGAAATGGTGTGGTTTCACTGGCCCCAATGAAATGCACAAGACTCTAGAGCAGCAGGAAAATAAACCAAAAGTCAAAATAATCTTCCAGAGGAGCCTTATTCTAGGTGCCCAGTTTGAAACAGTAAAGTCCACAGAGCACTGTAGTGTTTTATAGGATCTGATACGTTTAGGGCAAAGCTCAAACTGAGCAACTGTTACATTTGGGAGCATGTGGCTGTTCTGCAAAACAAACTCCAGATGTATCACGTGTGTCTCCCAGTAAACAAGGAACACACAGTAAGCTCACTCCTGCAGAAAGCCCCATTTCAGACCAACCACCCCAGATCCACTGGCTGATCCCCAGCCTTCCCAGGGCTGTCAGGCAGGAGCTGACATCCCACCTCTTCAGCTCCTCCTGCATTAGCTCTTGCCCTGCAGCCAAAGCAGAGGAAACTGTGTTTCGACCCCTGTTTGTGCCCTGGGGGGATTCAGGCTTTTCTTCCCTCCTTGAAGACTGCCTTAACTAACAGCTTCTGAGGTGATCCTTTGGAGCCTGGGGAAAACCAGGTGGTTCTCCTATTGACACCATTTTCAGTGCTCTGTTCTCCCCTCCCCAAGTCCCTCCCTTCCCTCTCCTTAATTTCCCCTCTGTTTGTGTTTTTCTGTATTCCTGCTCCATCCTAATCTTCTCTCTATCCGTTGTCCTTCCTGTGACTCTGCCAGTGGGATCAGGGACATCACAGGAGCATTTCTATTTCAGCTTCACCGTCTCTTCTCTGAACAGCTTCCCAGAACCAGAGGAAACGACTGCAAAGTCCCACTCAGCCCTGCTACGTCTGGATGGAGGCTGTGCCACTGCTGTGCAGGGCTGACTTAAACTGGTGCTTCCCTCCCCCCCCCCAAATAAACCTACCTTTCCTGAGGCAAATAAGCTCTTAAACCCACGATTTCTTTCAAGACATAGCCTATGTCTTATTACCTGCATCAACAGCAGCCCGTAGGTGTATTCAGGGGGGTGTGCACGGTGGGAAGAGCAGTAGCATGCCTGCACCCCCACCACGGGGATGACTACCTCCATGACACATTCCTCTTACATAATGAGCTTCTTGACAAAATGAGACGCTGAAGTAAACTCACATTTTCCAATGATTCATATTTCAGTAGGTTTGATCTTCAAGTGTCAAGGACAGAAACATGAAGCCGCAGCTAATAAAAGAAACAGCTGGAATGATATTACTGTACAGACTTTACTCATTTGAAGTTAAAGGGCTCCAGAACTTTTATTCCTTCTGAAGAGCTTCACATGCATCAACAGCGATAAATCAGAGAGGCAACGCTGTGGGAATACCTGATTTAGCAGCTATGTTGTAATTCAGTTTTCTCCCACTTTCAAGTTGTTGGGGTCTTTCTCAACAGGCCAAGACGTGTAACAATTGTTCCACCCCCTGGCATCGCCACTATAATCTTTCCTTGGTGTTACATATTTAGCATGTGCTTTGAGGATATTTGTTAGGTGAGGCTGGAGAGCAACATATCAAGGGAAAGTAACGACATGCAACTGTTTTCCTAAAATAAGAGAGGTCTGGGGTTTAGTTATTTACACTGGGTATTGTTTGTAGTAAAACACAGCCCAGACTGCATCTTTTTAACAGTTCATCCTGCAAGTAGTTTTGTTTCCAGTTCACTGAGAGCTGGAGCGAGTCAGGTAAGCATAAAGCAGCACAGCCTGCAGTCAGGGTCAGCACCAATCTAAGAAACCTTTTGAAATAATGCCCTCTCCCTACCCCTTTCAAAGCACAGGCTTCACTGAGCTGGGCCCTGAAAATGTATGTACTTTTCTGTTTATTCTTGCCCACTTGAAAGCAGTGTATTAGCATAGTGGCAAGAAACTAACCAGCAAGGGAAACGTTCACTAAGGTGGCAGATGCCAGTCGGATCAGGTAGTCCTGCAGAGACAGAAATGCTTTTAACATACATGCCACTGAAGTTTTTTATCACCTCTGTCAAACTGACCAAAGTTCTCAGTTCCTTCATGCTTCTAAATCCCTTCAGATATGGTGAATCGTTACTGGAGACAAGGCTCCAGTGCCATCGCTTCGTGTACCACTACACCACACCTCACCACAGCAAGGGCCTCAATATATATGCCGGTGCTTCATTGTAAGTGAGAGAAGGCTCCTCTCTCGACGACAGAGGGTGAAATACTCCAAAAACACGAGGCCTGAGGAGACATCTGATTAAAGGAAACATTCCGCACTCCAAACCCAGTGTATGTGCTTAAGAAACCCATCTGCTGCGCAGGGACTGTTTTACTCTACATGAGGCTGCGCACAAACGACACCTTCCTACTCCCTTCATCTGTTCCTTGCACGTTTTCAGAATGGCATCTACTCACTCTAGCACTGAATTTGGATTCCTTATTATAAACACTGTGAAAAATGTGTACAGGCATGCAGACAGAAAACAAGGACAACTTTATTCAGGCTCTACTCTGTTCTTAACACAAGCTCGCAGCAAAGAAAATTAGGCTTGGCTGTTGCTTGGTCTTGTTTCAGCACAGAAACCTGCCTTCACCCAAAGCATGTGAAGAGCTCCTTTGGAAGGCACCTCTGATGGGAAGGAGGAGTCTTTATTTCAAGTGACCATGTGGTGGATTTGGTAGATTTGAAAACTAAACAGTGTTCTCTGCATTGAAGCTTTGGCATGGGATTTCCTCCGGGTCTTCTGAAAGATAGTCCCTTGCTCCAGCATTCAAGTGCTGATCTCTGGGCCCTGCAGTCTGGCTCCTGACTGTTGGAGCTATGGAAACAGGCAGGAAGACAAATCTATTCTCTCTTGAGGAAAGTAACTCCTAATGCTGTGTGCTGGACCTGGGGAGAGAGTCTGCTGCAGACAGGCGAGGCTTCCCCACTTGTGCTCTCACTCTGGGGCACTATTCTAGCGCAGCTCTTCACCTGTCACTTCCAGAAGACTGAAGGTTATCTCCACCCTAGGCTGGAGATGACATCATGCCAAACACTGTATGGTCCATACAGACTGGGTGCTATACACACAGGAAAAACTGTTTCAGTGCTGAGATGAGGGAGCCCTGGCCCAGGCTGCCCAGGGACAGTGTGGAGGCTCCTCTCTGGAGGTTTCCAAACCCACCTGAACACGTTCCTGTGTGACCTGATCTAGGTGAACCTGCTTCTGCAGGGGGGCTGGACTGGATGATCTCTAAAGGTCCCTTCCAACCCTACCACTCTATGACTCAGTGGTAGTTGTTTTGTCTTTCCTCCCTTATGCCCTCTTCCTTTCATCTTTTAGTGGAATAAATGCTTGGTCTTGGAGATCTGATTCTATTCTCATCAGGCTGGATGGACCAAGTCCTGCAAGCACACTGTATGTTTGGTATGCAGGAAGGGCTGAGGCTGCTGAGCTCTTAAACACAGGTGGATGATGCAGATTTTAACAAGGGCTGTCTAATGAATACATGCAGTAACACTTTTCAGAGGCTTCTAACTTAGACTTGGATGGGTTTGCACAAAGAAAAGGAAAGATTAACCCCTTGCCCTAGAGATTCACCTTCAAGCCAGCTTTCAAGCCTCCAATCCACAGCATCTAGCAGCAGCTATTTTTAAGAGCTACCTATTTTTAACCCCTCTTTTGAGCCCTCTGGTTTTGTCCCACTCTTGGAAAAAACTGAGCTGTTGATAAACTTCCCAAGAAGTTGTCAGCCTGAAAAACAGAGCAAATATGTGTCCCTAACTGACTGTATTCCAGCAAAGATATCACGAGTACTGGAGCAGCACAAAGCTCTCAGGCTTCTTGGCTTTTGCCTTTTTTCCCCCTTTGTCCTTAAATCTAGCAACATTTTGCTGCTCCTATTACAAGCAGTTCCCACTAGGTTTGTGGCTTATTGTGGCCAATAACATCATGCAAGAAAGCACATCTCAGACTTGTATTTCTCCCCCTTTCTAGCCTATTGTCTAAGTGTGCAGATTACTCACAGCATCAGTTCTGCACAAATCATCTCCAGTGTCGGTTGAGGATCCGAGAGGAAGCTGCATCCTGCAGCTCAGATACTTAACACATCCCTGAATTGTCTTTTGTGGCTCAAGTGTTGATACTGAAGAAATGCCTGAGCTATACCTCCCTATTTCTTACAGTCTCTCCTTAAATGCACAGTGCTGCTGGAAAGGGGTTAGTAGGCCAGAGGGACCTCATTTCACATGGCAGTTTGCATGGAAGGGAACACAGCTACAGCGGTCTCTGCAGTCCATAAGCCCCTGGAAGGAGGAATGAAACATCCACCCGAATCACTGTGAAGCAAGGAAAAAGCAAACAGCCACAAAAATGCCCTGTGCTTGGAAAATGGGAAAAGCAGGAATGAAATCCAGAAGTAGAAGAATTCTTAGCATCTCAAACCAGGTGAAATGAGTCAGGAGGGAGGAGGAGGAGGAGGTATTCATGCTTTACCTTCTGAAATCCCAGCCCTGAGTAAGTTCCTTTGAGGAAATCACTGTAGAAGCCATGCAACTTCTGCAGTACTTCTGTGCCAGCTTCCTCTTTAGAAAACAGCAGAGCTGGGAACACAACCTGTCTTGGAGAGCAGCTGGAAAGTTCGGCCCTTTGACAGTGACATTACTGACCCCGTTCTGTGCCAAAGGCTGTGAGTGCCCAAACTTGTGCTTTGTTCCTCTGCTCAGCTGGGCACTCTCCCTTGGTCTGTCCCCTGTTTTGCCCTGGTGCTGTTCAGGACCTGTCTGAAGTAGGTCCCTGGGGCTGGCCAAGTGCAGGAGTGGACGTGTCCGCTGTGTTGCAGTTACGTGTTACCACCAGCCCAGCCTTGCTTCCCAGCTCTTGGGTGGCAGGACTTTCCCCATCTGCCTTGGTCCCATCCATCTGTTAAGAACGGTTTCTATGAGCTTCTCTCATTCTGGTAACAGTTCAGGGCTCTCCTTTCCAGCTCATTCCACTCCCCTTATTCACATCTCCTTACCCACATCGGCTCAGCTGGAGCTGTAGGAGGCTCTTAAGCATGAACCAGCAATGTGCCCTCGTGGGCAAGAAGCCAATGGCAGCCTGGGATGCATCAAGAAGAGTGTGGGCAGCAGGTCAAGGGAGGTTCTGCTCCTCCTCTACTCTGCCATATCTACTGAGGCCTCATCTGGAGTCCTGTGTCCAGTTCTGGGCTCCTCAGCTCCAGAGGGACAGGGAAGTGCTGGAGAGAGGCCAGCACAGGGCCACCAAGATGATCAAGGGTACAGAACATCTTTCATATGAGGAAAGGCTGCGGGACCTGAGGCTGTTCAGTCTGGAGAAGAGGAGACTGAGGGGGGATCTCATTAACATTTATAAATATCTAAAGGGTGGGTGTCAGGAGGTTGGGACATCCCTTTTTTCTACAGTAGCTAGCAATAGGACAAGGGGTGATGGGATGAGGCTGGAACACAAAAAGTTCCATTTAAACATAAGAAAAAACTATTTCAGAGGATCACAGAACTTCTTCAAGCCATGAGAGGCAGAGAGCAGGCGGTGCAAGCCGGACTGCTGCATTGGTACACAAAGCCCAGCTCTCAGGACTAACCTGAAAGGTGTAAAAGATTATTACCATTCCTCAGCCCATCAGGCATCAAAACATAATTAATCAATTACACATATCTCAACCCTGAGTGCACCACTTACCCTTTCCTCTGTCTAAAACCACGGATGCACAGTTTAAAAGCCCCCTGCACACACGAGCCTCTAGCACGCACAGCTCCCACCTAAGCAGGACGTTACTTCACCTGTTTTCAGCCTGACCACTCTTCTAACAGCAATATTTGCAAATCAGTTTTACATTCCTTTGCAGGCTGCCTCTAATTCAGTAAAAGCTTCTGTAGTAAAACCAGTGGAGGGGATGATTTATGTAGTCCCGTAGACAACAGCTTCAGGGGTTTAACCGAACGCCCGAGTTCCACGTAAGAGCCCGTACACAGGAGGGTTTGTCTTCACAAATTGATACATGATCAAAACAGACTTTCAATAAACACTTGCAAAGAAAAAAAAAAGGGAAAAGGGGTGGTGGGGGGAAGGAGGAATAGCAAAGTAACATAATTACCTATCTCCCTTTGGTTTTCTTTTTTGTACTGTCTTCCCTTTGGGTCGTCTTTCACTTCCTAAGCAGGGGCTCCCTCCAGGGCCTGTTACCTGTATTGATTCAAGGCCGTTGGAAGATTTCTTAAAAGTAAATTCCACTGGTTCTCCTTCTTTTAGGCTTCTAAATCCTTCCATGTAAAGCTTGCTCTGTGAATAGGAAAAACACTCTCGGTTACCATTGCCTTAAAACAGTATTTACATTCATAAACAACAGGACAAATTATCCCTGCCTGCGCTCCTAGAACACACACAGGCTGAGTAACAGCTTCCTCTGTGTGAACTAGAGCGGGTGAGACTACAAATTACAGCCTTGAAAACACTCTTCAACACTAAACAAGTAGCAGGAACCCATTTTCGGTCTCAGCAAAAATGAAACACCACTTTCCTGTCCTGTGGTGAAGGCTGTAGATGTCAGGAGCAGAGAATATGCCAGGTTCTGAAACCCCCACATCTGACAGCCACCAGGATCTGAGCTTCTAACAGTATGGTAAGAGAGCAAACGTTCATGTCAGAGCTCATTCCTTTATGATCAGAATGATCACAGCTTGTATTCCTTGTATTTGGGACACGGCTGTGCTGCTCTACCAATGAATAAGGGATGCAGTGAGTACGAGCAGCAGAAGGAAGGCACTCAGAACAAAGCCCACCAGAACGGGCAAGTCAAAGATCCCTAGTGAGCTGCTAGTTCAGAACCCTCCAAAAATTACCAAGTCAGCATGATTTAGTTATGAATTTGCATTTTCAACCACAGAAAAGGAAACTGTTATCATCAGAGAAAGTGAAACACACTGGTAACTCTTCTGATATTACACCGTAGCAGCAAAGCCTCGGGCAAGCTGAAGTTCACAGCAGCTCACCACTGATTCTGATGCCTCAGTTCCTCACAAATTACATACAGCAGCAAGTCTGCATCCCAGCATAAACCTGACGAATCAAGCTCTCACATAAAAGGCTCGCCGAGTTAAACGAGCTAGGTTTGGGTGTCAACTGCCAGACACTTGCAGTTTGTGCAGGACAGCTGTGAAATGTTTTCTCTCTTTGCTCGACAACTCTCCGTGGCAAAGAGAAAAATGTGTCCTGGCCAACTCTCACTCCATTTTCCAGCATTCAACAAGGGAATCTTATCTGGATGTGCCATCCCACTCCTGGCTCTAAGTAACATCTACCACCCAACAAATGCGACCGGGGATTGTATCCAAACCAGAGGGCAATCCCTGACATGCGCACCCTGCAATCATGTTGTGAGTGTTTCACGTTGTTTCAGTGGAGCACAAGAACTGACAGCTACAGCATTCACAGCTCACACACAAAGAGGGAGCTGGTCTCTTCGCAAGGATGCACAGAGAACAGGCCAGGAGGCAACAGGCTTGAGCTGATTCAGGGGAAACTCTATCCAGACACGAGGAGACGTTGCTCACTATGAGAGGAATTAAACCCAGAGAAGGAGCGTGGCTCCCTTTGCTGGAAATAGCTCAGATTCAGCTTGGCAGGGCACTGAATAACCTAAAGGCCCTTCCTTGCTTTCAGTAAAAGGCTGGAGCAGGCAATCTCAAAAAGCCCCTTCCAACCCAGACTTTCTGTGAGTCAGGTTTCTCAACTGGAATGGGAAAGCAGGATTCCAGACCCCACTTCCACAGCAGAGTTACCTCCGCGGACCTCTGCCATTTAACTCCCCCGTGGCTTTCTGAAGATGGACAACACTGCCAAGTCCACTTCCCACAGCACAAAGACTGACTTCAAAATGATAAAACCACCAGGAATATTCATTCTAATGAAACCATGTTCACCTTTGCTTCCAAAAGCCCCGAGTACCAGACCAGGTGACTTCTCACTGCTCCAGCAGCCACTATTCATAACACATCAACCACCACCAATGCTGCTCTGACTGAGCCAAAAAGCAAGCAAGAACACAGCTCTGTTGGTTAGGACCAGGGCTGTTTTGTCCACTGGTTAGGACGTGGCTCTTCTAACAAACACAACAGTGTGAAGCATGAGACAAACAGCTGACTTCTCTTTGAGTGGTATTTAAAAGGCAAGGGAGAGTCCGTGGGAGGACACAACCGTGAAAGCAGAAGTGTGTGGTGTCTATTCCATCAATCATGAGCCTGGCTGGTTTTCTACGTGAAAATATCACGTATGAAAAAGGAAATGTGCAAAATTTGTCCCTAATACAACTGAAGGATGGTAATTCTACACAGAGCAATGAGACCAAGTACCCAGGCAAGCAGGATTACTTCAAGCAAGCCCTCCACTTTGCAATGTCTGTGTGGCAATAAGAGGATCTTTGTCATCCCAGCTGGGAATACGCCCAAAGAACACATCCCCACTCCTCCACTGAAAATGCAGATCCTGCCTGTCCTGTGGGTCCATCTCTAGGTCCACCCATACCTCTTCAGTCCTTCAGCAGAGAAAACCTTGTTAAAACGAAATTACTGAACAAGTACTTTGTCCCAAACTCAAAGGTACATTAAATGTTCCACAATGGTGACAAGTCAGATGGGTGCTAATCACAAGGGGAACCTCAAGCAGACAAACCTTTCTTTCTCAGTAACACCAGTCATGGCATATGTGCTTTTGTCTTTTTGCGTAATTACACCTTAATAAAGACACAGTTAAGCCTCAGCAAGACTTTGCAGTCTCTCTGAGTTTCACTCTTATAAAACAAAAGGCTGACACTTGACAGGCACAAAACATGATGTCTTCTACTTTGCTTCAAAGGAAAGTGTTTAAAATGCAATCTCAACCATAGAATCACAGAATGGTAGAGGTTGGAAGGGACCTTTAGACATCATCCAGTCCAACCCCCCTGCAGAAGCAGGGTCACCTAGATCAGGTCACACAAGAACGTGTCCAGGTGGGTCTTGAAGCCCTCCAAGGAAGGAGCCTCCACACCCTCCCTGGGCAGCCTGGGCCAGGGCTCCCTCACGGAAACACTGACACAGTTTGTTCTTATGTTTAAGTGGAACTTTTTGTGTTCCAGCTTCATCCCATCACCCCTTGTCCTGTTGCTAGATACTATAGAAAAAAGGGATGTCCCAACCTCCTGACACCCACCCTGTAGATATTTATAAATGTTAATGAGATCCCCCCTCAGTCTCCTCTTCTCCAGACTAAACAGCCCCAGGTCCTGCAGCCTCTCCTCATATGAAAGATGCTCCAGTCCCCTGATCATCTTGGTGGCCCTGTGCTGGCCTCTCTCCAGCACTTCCCTGTCCCTCTGGAGCTGAGGAGCCCAGAACTGGACACAGGACTCCAGATGAGGCCTCAGCAGGGCAGAGCAGAGGGGGATAAGAACCTCCCTCGACCTGCTGCCCACACTCTTCTTGATGCATCCCAGGCTGCCATTGGCTTCTTGCCCACGAGGGCACGTTGCTGGCTCATGGTCAGTTTATTATCAATCCGGGCTCCCAGGTCTCTCTCTGCAGAGCTGCTCTCCAGCAGGTCACCCCCAGTCTGTGCTGGTGCAGGGAGTTGTACAGGGCATTATTAGTGCTCAAAAATGTTTTTCTTCTTCCCATTTTACCTCTGACAACAGGAGCTTTGTTTACAAACAAAACATTATCTTTACACGGGTGATTTTTAGTATTTTTAAAAGCCAAAGGAATGGAACAGTTTTGCTTTCACAAATTCTGTTATGCCAGGGTACTTTTTTTGTATGTTTTTTCCCCCAGCACTTCTAACACCACAAAATGCTGCAAATACCCCATTCCAAATGACTCGCACAGCACCCTCCTTGAATACACACCAACAGCTTTCCAGCGTTACAGACGGATTTGGTGCTGACTTCTTGTGTAAATGCTGTTAGCCAGCTCAATAGATTCTCTGAGGTTGCAACAACAATTCAAAGCCACAGTGGAAAAGCAGCATTTGGAATCCAGCAAAACAAATGTAAAACCCGAATCCTCCTTAACTTGTCTGCAGCGCCGCGACAAAAAATGTCTGTAGAGTTGACAATTCAATGTTGAGAGACCTAGCTCGGTATTTTCCTCACATTACTTAAACAAATAAACCCCAGACAATTAAAAGCAGCCAGAGTTTCAAGTCAGTGAACCATTTCTAGAGCCCTGAATGGGGTGTGTGGGCACGGCGCCAATGAACAAAGGGAAAAACCTGAAGGCAACGTGCTTTTCCTCCTTTCGCTCTCTTTCAGCTGTCAGAGGCTTTGCTGTTATTTTTACCAGCAGTCAATACAGTGATTTCAGGCTTGAGCTTTTTCCCTTTTTCACTTGACAGGGCCACTTCCAGTATCCCATTACTTCTCGCTATTTGAAGCCCGTAAGGTAAAGCCTCAGGCACCTCTGGTGTGAGCAACACCTTGGTTCAACGCTGTTTTGTGAGAGTATCACCAGTAACACAACCTAAGTGGGGAAAAAAAACCCCACCATCCCAAGTTCTTGGAAAGCGTTTGCTAAGAGAAAACAGAAATCAAACCACAACAAATAGAAACTGAGTGGACCCAAAGAAAGGCACCTTGTAAGAGCGCTCACAACTCCCACCAAGCGCTAGGAAAGAATGGAAGTTTGGAGTTCAGGCTTATTACAGCTCCTGATGAGAGTACACTGCTATCACTAACGTGTGGGGAGCAGACAACAGGCTGCCCATAAGTGCCTCCTCACAGCAGTCTTGCTATTTCCAGTCAGGGCTGTGAACAACTGCTGTCACAGCCATCCAGTCCTTTAGAGGAGGAAAGAAGCTATTCAGTGGCATTTTGCTTAGATCACTTATTTTCTGCATCTCTCATTTCTGCCCCTTCTTTCTCTAGTGACTGATTGATTGCTGGGTACAATGGCCAGATGCCACAAGAATGCTGCATTTCCCAAGGTAAGAAAACAGTTTTTTCCTCCAGAATTACCTACAATTAAATCCAGACATGAAGGAAAGCATATCCTGAAGCCCAAGCACACCAACAATCCCTTGTACAGCTCTGTCAAGAGTCATCAACCTTTGAATACATCAAGAGCAGAGAGCAAGAGGACACAGAGCAAAATCCCTTGAACTGGATCTATATCTAGTGCCTTTTCCTGCATTAGGTCAAAACCAGAATGTGTTGTACGCTGCACACACAGGGGCAAGCACTACAAAATGGTACCAGTTACACCACACAAGAGATGCTGCAAGGACTTGTGCTGTCGTAGAATCATAGAATGGTAGGGGTTGGGAGGGATCTTTAGAGATCATCTAGACCAATCCCTCTGTAGAAGCCACCAAAATATCATGTTATTAATCATATAATTTGTGCTTAAATATAGATCCAGCCTGCTGCAGAGACTACCTATAACGTTACTATTCCTACTAGTACTCCTCTCTCATAACATTATTATTCCATTCTCTGCATATATGGAATTTTCTCTACTCAGTTTTCCTTCTCCTGTGCTTTAATGCCAGGCATGAAAATCAAGCTGGCCTCTTCTCCCATTTCTTATTTTAAGTATTTCCTCATGTCATGGTAGGCACAAGAAAGAGTTTCAGGATTCGGTCCAGTGAATTCAAAGGCATGGTTCCTCCTGCTCTACCTCACTCTCACATTGACTCGGGAAGAAAACTGTTTACCTCACTTGGTAGTGTCATGTTTTCTGCTACACTGCTGCTCCCTGAATCAGTCCTATGCAGAGTCAAAAAACCCACCAACACACCCCAAAAGAAGTCACACAAGTCTGTAGTCATGGCAGGTAAAGCTGTCCTGGGCCAATTTACCACTTACATTGCCTCGGTGACCTGAAACCCCACTGTGAATCCCAGCCAGATGATGATGCTCTCTGAAGTTGATGCATTTAAAAGCATCTTCTCTTGCCAAACACCAAGCTCCCTCCTCACAAGTGTTCCCTGGCTATCAGCTGCCCACACTGCATTTGGAGCCCTGCAGATCTCCCCAGGACAAAGGCCCTTCCCTTCCCTTCCCTTCCCTTCCCTTCCCTTCCCTTCCCTTCCCTTCCCTTCCCTTCCCTTCCCTTCCCTTCCCTTCCCTTCCCTTCCCTTCCCTTCCCTTCCCACTGAGCCACTCCTCTCTTGGGCAAGCCCATCGCTTCATGCAACTGAAACCACCTCCTGTTCTGTTCCAAATACTCAGCTGCTGTAAGGCAGTTTTGGGGGTGGAAGATAGGAAGGGTGGCCCACCATAAAATCCATCAGTGCCACCAAGTCAAGGTCTCTGGTTACTCCCACAAGAGAGACAAACATGCTGAAACCTGCATGGTTTCAGAGATGGCTGAGCTGTCTCCTGCTGGAGTCTCTCTGTGAGTTTAATGGTGAAGACAGAACACAAGGCTACGACTGACTCGTTCTAAAAAGCACAGTGAGCACACGGGATCTAGCATGGAACTGATCCAGTGTAGATTGTCCCATGCACACAGGTGGAAGTGCAAAAGCACAATGTACAACCCACACAGTTTCCTGCGTTTTTCAAGTACTGAAATGTCCTCTGGTGTAACGCACAGACTCAATGGCAGAGTTACTACAACTAAACCACAGCTTCCTCCAGATTTACTACACCTCTCTGGCGTCGCTAACCACATTTTCAGTAGCAACTGCAGCACCTCCGTTTCCCACATGTACTCTACAACGCCGATAAGCTCGGTCTCTGTGCCCCTCTACACATCCCCCAAGCACAGGAATGACAATTCCCTAGGCCAGGAGATGTTTTAGCTGTATAAAGGTTTCCCATCCACCTCTCTCACCACCTCCTACCATCCTAAGAGACTACACACAGTTAAAAAGAGACTAGGCACAAAGGACACACTAAGGTATGGTTTATCAACAGGCAGCACGCCAACGCCGACAGATTGTTGGGAAGTCAGAGCTTACATTTAGTGTTTATTTTGTAATTCAATTGATTTAAAATGCCAATACACAAGTGAAACACGGAAATGTGGTTAAAATATTTGTTTACCAAAACCAAAGTCGCCGTGCACACAAACAGCAAGACAAGGGTATCTGACAAAACCGATGGGATTCCAGTGTCATTGCTCATAAAGAAGAGTTAAAGAGGCTGACAGTTTCATTTAGGATGAGGGGTTTTTTTGAGTTGTAGCTATTTTCACAACATTGCCCACATTGTAAGACCAAAACACCATAAAGGTGTCTGCTATACCTTAACATAAAAACGTTAAACAGCAAGACTTATCCTGTACTAACAATCCCTGACTTACAATTCAAGTTTTCTAGTCTTTCCATGGGTTTTTATCATGGTTAATCCTCTTAGCTACTCTTGCACAGCAGATTGTACATTTACTAAGGTTCTGATTATTTAAATCTGATTATTAAACTAGCTAACCTAATATCCCATCAGTTCTGCCGACTTACGTCGTCATCTGCACCTTAATTACATACAATTCTACCAGAATTAGAAAGGTGGCTTAGATATTTAGACCTATGAATAAAAGAACAGTTTTGTCTTAGAGGAAGAATGAACACAACGTTATTTTGGTTGACAGCCAGCAGCGTGCCCAAGTGTGACCAGCAGGACCAAGGAGGTGATTGTTGCCCTGTACTCGGTGCTGGTGAGGTCTCACCTCGAATATTGTGTCCAGTTCTGGGCTCCTCACTGCAAGAAGGACATTGAGATGCTGGAGAGGATCCAGAGATGGGCAACAAAGCTGGTTATGGGTCTCCAGCACGAGTCTGATGGGGAGGGGCTGAGGGAGCTGGGGATGTTCAGCCTGGAGAAGAGGAGGCTGAGGGGAGACATGATCATTCTCTGCAACTACCTGAACAAGTAATCAATGACATGACATGGCTTCAAGTTGCCCCATGGAATGTTGAGGTTGGAGCTGAGGCAGAACTGTTTCCCTGAGAGGGCTGTCAGCCCCTGTGCCAGGCTGCCCAGGGAGCTGGGGCAGTGCCCAGCCCTGGAGGGATCCCAAAGCCGTGGGGCTGAGGGCCAGGGGTTAGTGGTGGCTGTGGCAGGGTGAAGGCAAGGCTTGGACTCCACGATCTCAAAAGTATTTTCCAACTAAAACAACTCTATGAGTCTAACATTTTCTATTTCAAACCTTTATCACTGTTTTTGGAGGGACGGGAGTGGCAGATCACCTACATATATGGCAGTCACAGCACCAGAGAGCAGAGGCACTACTAACGTGTCTCACATGGTTCAGGCATAACAGGGAACCAGTGGGTGACCTCACAAGAAATTATTCTTTAGAAACACACAGCAGTAGATGGAGATGGTGTTGATTCAAAAAGTGACTTGAACTTAGCAGCAACTTTAAATTATTAGTTGGGAGAACATCTGATTTGTAACCGTATTTAACAGTTCTCTAAACAGCTGCATCCCAAAAGCTGACAGAAATGCTGGTCTGCAGCCACTTCTATTATCAAAGCATAAGCTGTATTCTGTTAGGAAGGACACATCCCATGTTTCAGTGAAACACCTCTGAATTTACAGCAGTACAAATGAGAAAACAGGGCAAAAGCCTTCTAAAGTAAACAAGAGGCTGATTAAAAGGATTTTTACAGAGGAGGACAAGGGATTTTCACAAAGAATTAAACCCATTGGCTCAGGTATTGGGGAAGTACTCAGAAATGCTTGAAAAAGTGTACTTTTAAAATAGCATCTTATTACTATAGTTCCGATTCTGTTTATTGAGGAAGCAATTATGAAACTGGAATGACACATATCCAGCTGCATTAACCCAAGGACAGCAATGTTGGCTTTTGCTCAGCTCACACAACAAAAGACTACTTAAGTATTATTTAAGACCCGGATACTGAATCTGTCACTTTTATGCCCCAATTTTAGCACGCTCTGCCAAAGAATGTTTTCCAAAACCTCATGAAAGAAGGTCAAGGCCAGCTGCACAGAAGGACACAGAGGGGTTCCTTCGGGACAAGTCCTTCCCCTTACCATCTGCTGACACAGCTCCCACCAACGCTCCTGGGGTAGAGCAGACGCAGAAGTATCAGCCTGTTAATTCTGAATGTGTTTGCTTTTGTGGCTTGGTTTCACCTCAGACATGCCAGACATCTCATTACGAAATGCAGGCAGGTGACTAGTTCTGATGCAGTTACAAGGCAAACATTCCACAGGAGGAATGCTTCGAAACGCTCCATGGTTTAAAAGCTGCATCACTTAGTAGCATCCTTTCAAGACAACTATTTGAGCTGTAGACTCTCCACCATCCTTCATTCAGCACATTGTTTCACAGGACACTGGTAGCACACACAGGCTTCCACTGCCTGTCAGGGTACAGATCCAGACTGACAAAGGCAGCACAAAAATTGAGTATCTCCTCTTCTAAATACCCTTTCCATACCGAGGTATTGCAAGACCATGTCTTCACTCAGTCTCTTTCCTGCACAAATGCAACAGTGTGGTCTCAAAGACTGCCCAACATCAATCAATCAGTGAAAACCACCAACCCTCCCTGCACCAACAGCTCAGTACCCCCGGAACCCCTGAAACCCATGACAAAATACAGCCTGAAATCTCTGCCATCTATATTACTCCTTTACAGGTCCAATAAAAGTTGCCTGCTCCCTCAGCTGTTTGCTTTTTATGTCAGAAGTAAACAAACTCCAGGCTCCATTTTTATTGGACTGTTCAAAGAGAAAGTTCCAGAGGCTAAAATCAGAGGTACATCACATAATAACTATGGTGCAAGAAATACAGCTGAGTTTTGGGGAACAGTAAATTCTGTGTATGCTACTCACAGACTCCTTTCAGTGACATTCACACCAACGTTTATTCCCAGGCTACCATGTAAGACGCAGCCATTAGTAGCTGAGAACACAACACAGTATGTTGGGGGGTAGCAGGTGAGCATAAAGCCAAGTAAGCACAAATGAAAGTGAGAGGAATAAAAAAGGGTTAGGCTTGCAGCTGCATGTGCAACTTCAGTTCTTTTCTAGGTTTGTCCCTCCTTGGCTGTACAAACTCAGTTTTCCCTTATCATTGTTTATATACATGTGTGAAGGCAAATGTAATTTAAAGCCAACTCCATAACCTAGCTTGATCAAATAGACAAAGAGAAGCCAAATTAAACATGGGGCCACACACGGTGCCCATTACCAAGTATAATAAAAGGTTAGCTAGAAAGCTCTTACTGGGAGACAAAACTACTTGCCAGTAGCTTAAGTTCTCTAGACACCTCTTACATATGCTACAGGGGGAACAGGCACGTTGCAGTATTTAACCACAAAGGTTTTTGGAAACACAGGCAGTGCCTACACTGGATGTATTTGCCCAGCAGTTCTTGCACCAGCAGCTTCCACAGGAGTATCCCATTGGGAGAGGAAGGGAGCAAAATCAGGGAAAGGGGCACAGGAGAATGAAGGCTCCTGAACAATTGCTCAGGCTCTGGCCAAATGAGCTCTAGTGATTACCAGTAGATTCCCTTGGGTGTGGGTCAACCACTCATTTGTGTAGTCTCTGACTTTCAGTTATAGCTATGGAACATATAGGGGTGGAGATAACGAAGCTGGAGATGCAAGGAAGTAAAGCTACCAGGGAAAACTGAGAAACCATGCGTGGGAATGGCTCAGCTTTTGGTAAATGTGGTTTTGGAAGATGGTAGATGACATTGGCACATGAAGTAACTTGAAAACCTTGAGTAGGAACACAGTGAACCCTTCAGGGCAGATTTGTTACTACTGTCTTCTGCAACACCAAAATACCACACCACTTCCCAAAAATACAGGAGCAGCAAGCAGGCTGACATCAACACGAGTGGGAGTCCCACCTGCAGGGCTCTCTGTGTTCCACCTTAGTCAGATCCCTGAAAACATTACAACGTAGAAGTAGAGAGGATACACATACCAGTGGTGTGAACACAGAGCAGATGCTGTGCTCTCTTCCCACCAGGCTTGGATAGCTGGAGGACACGCTTACTCCTTTAGATGAGTCAGATTTTGCTCACTCAGTCAAAAAAAATGATCTCCACCTTCAGGTGAGGACTCAAAACTGCTACAGATAACGACGGAAAGTCTCGTTGTCTCTTACAAAACACATGTAGGATGAAAGGCATAAATGCATGAGCAGGTAAGGATTTCATCAACCAAAGGACAACAAGGTATTGATACCTCAGTAAGGCTGAGTTCCAGCAATGTTGGATAATGCAGTCAATGCCTCTCTGATTAGAAAGGCACAGTCTAAGAAAACGTTCTGTGGTAGAGATCTTGCATTTCTGTTCAGTATGTTGCCAAATTTAACCTCATCAACCTGCTTGTTTGATATTAGACAAGTTCACAAAGTACACTACTAATGGCTGCATCCACCAAATAATGCACTAATTCCAGAAGCTGGCCACTGCCTTACACAGCACAGGGAGGATGGCAATGCTTCTGCACCACCTTTTCAGTGTCAGAGGACACTATGATTTGTGGCTATGAGGCTGCACAGAGTACTGCATGAAGGCTGAGCAGCAACATAACCAGCAGGCACTGCCACACAATCACAGCTGGAGAGTGGATGCCGTGAGCTGAAGCATATTCTGAGTACACACACACACCCCCCAGGGGAAACCTCGCACAGGACAGTTAGGACAGGTGAACAACTGCCTCTTTCAAGACACAGGTAAGTAGACAACACAGGTAACATCCCTGCCAAGGCAGGTCCCACCTAGATCAGGTCACACAGGAACATGTCCAGGTGGGTCTTGAAGCCCTCCAAGGAAGGAGCCTCCACACCCTCCCTGGGCAGCCTGGGCCAGGGCTCCCTCACTGAAACACTGAAAGAGTTTTTCCTCATGTTTCAATGGAACCTTTTGTGTTTCAGCTTCTTTCCATCACTCCTTGTCCTGTCATTGGATACAACAGAAAAAAAGGCTGCCCCAACCTGCTGACACCCACCATTTATATACTTATAAATGTTAATGAGATCCCCCCTCAGTCTCCTCTTCTCCAGACTAAACAGCCCCAGGTCCCGCAGCCTTTCCTCATCAGGAAGATGCTCCAGTCCCCTGATCATCTTGGTGGCCCTGTGCTGGCCTCTCTCCAACAGTTCCCTGTCCCTCTTGAGCTGAGGAGCCCAGAACTGGACACCGGATTAAATTAATGTTTGTTTTCTTCCCCAAGCTGAGCAGTCCTGTCTGTTTTCACTTGAGGCCGTAAGTGGCAAGTGAGCTCTCCCTGTCCTTGGAGATTCCAAAGGCCCTCTGTACTTATGGCTGATGGTGGTCCTTTGTTCCTAGGTGGCCCTAAACCAGGACACATTTGTCTAGAGGACCATGTAGGCTTGGTAAACATTCTGCTCATGAGCAAAACGTGATCATGGGTTGAGATGGGAAAAAAACCAAAACCAAGAAACCCACACAAAACTCAGGAGACTTTAACCACATTTGTTCAGCTGAACACATGTGAATGATTCTGAGGCCAACCCTATATAATCTCTCTTTCCCAAAAGACATACCCCTTTGATTCAATGCATCTTAAGGACAGATTCATAAACAGCTTTTTTCTTTATAGGCTCACACTGCTGCTGCATCTCCCAGCTATGCCCCATCGTGTGAATATTCACTTTAACCTTACCCTTTCCTTGCATTCTTGTGGCCATCACTAGTCACTGTGAAGCTGCTGCAGCTCATACACCACGTGGGATTTTGTTATGGACACGGGAACGTTCTTCAGAGTAACCAGGTGCATAACTGTCTCTTATGTAGACAGGTGAGACACTTTTGAGGTAAGAATCATTCTTACAAAACAAGTGTTAACACGAAGTAGGAAGTCAAGACTACACAATACAGTCAGGTTGTGTGGGTTTTTAAAGGTAACACTGATTAGACTGATTAATCACCCTCTGTGCTTCCAGAGAGTTGAGCCCCGGAGGCTAACAGTGAGAAGGAGAAACTTGAAGAAAGGGAGCGGATAGTTGGTGGCAGAGTTGGGACATTTCAATGCACAGGAAAGAGAGAACAGACACAGAGCTGAGAGATACATCATTCTCCACAGATTAAAGACCTCAGACAGTTAAAACTAGGAATAGGTGGAGATGCAAGATTAGTCTGCATCAGTAACATGTTTGCATTTTCAATTCAGCTGTTAGTTTAGAAGAGAGTCAAAGCAGCATAAACCACCAAATGGATATTCCAGCACAATTTAAGGACAATATATATACATATATACCAAATCTATATACAGCTCATGCCTGATAAGCTCCTCAGCGGATCATAGATCATATAATGGTAGGGCTGGAAGGGACCTTTAGAGATCATCCAGTCCAACCCCCCTGCAGAAGCGGGGTCACCTAGATCAGGTCACACAGAAACGTGTCCAGGTGGGTCTTGAAGCCCTCCAAGGAAGGAGCCTCCACACCCTCCCTGGGCAGCCTGGGCCAGGGCTCCCTCACGGAAACACTGACACAGTTTGTTCTTATGTTTAAGTGGAACTTTTTGTGTTCCAGCTTCATCCCATCACCCCTTGTACTGTTGCTGGCTACTATAGAAAAGAGGGATGTCCCAACCTCCTGACACCCAGCCTTCAGGTATTTATAAATGTTAATAAGATCTCCCCTCAGTCTCCTCTTCTCCAGACTAAACAGCCCCAGGTCCTGCAGCCTTTCCTCATAAGGAAGATGCTCCGGTCCCCTGATCATCTTGGTGGCCCTGTGCTGGCCTCTCTCCAGCACTTCCCTGTCCCTCTGGAGCTGAGGAGCCCAGAACTGGACACAGGACTCCAGATGAGGCCTCAGCAGGGCAGAGCAGAGGGGGAGCAGAACCTCCCTTGACCTGCTGCCCACACTCTTCTTGATGCCTCCCAGGCTGCCATTGGCTTCTTGCCCACGAGGGCACATTGCTGGCTCATATTTAGCTTATTAGCAATCAGTTTATTAACTGATTTATTAACATTTCCATTGTCTCTCCATCCCCAGCTGAAGGCAACACCAACATTCTGCTGTTTTGCAACAGAAGGGACTGCAGTTTCATTCATGTTTCTGTGACAGTAGCTTCCAGCTCACTTTCCTCCTACACCTCCACCTCACCCTGGCAGCTGTTTGCATCCCTGGCCACCCTTCTATGGCACAGACACTGACCACTCTGACTTGTGGGGATCATGGAGCTTCTCTGATGTGAACAGTGGCAAAAATCAGATACCAAATTTCCCCAGCTGGGTCTGCCACGCAGCTTCACAAGCACTTAGGCTAGCCCAACAAGGAGAGTGCTATAAAAGCCCCTGAAGCTTACTGAGGCAGCAGCAGCGCTGCCAAATGTGAGAGTAAGACGGCTGTAGGACTCCCACCGAGAAGGGTGACTGCAGGAGTTCCAGCCTCCACCTGTTCACCACGCTGCTACGGCAGAGCCAGCTCAGCTGCTTGCAGAGCAGCTGCTGACCTGCTGCATCTTACAGCTTTGCATCTTAGTCAGTGCCCGTTCTCCCTAGTGCAGCGGACTGTGGCAGCTTCCACAGCTGCTCTGTGAGCAGCTGAGCCATCTCTGGAGGGAGGGTCTGCCATTCCCTCTAGCCATCTCCCAAGGAGCTCACCTCCCCTTTTACAACTCCCCAAATAAGCTGAGGAATAGCCTGCACATCCATTTCTCCAACTAAATGCGCTCTCGAGAACTGTCTCAGGAGACACTTCTGCACCTTGCATGCAGAGGTGTTCACTGATACTCTGCTGATGTAAAAGCAATTCAAGGATTTGCAGTTCTCACTGGTGGTATCTAGCAAGCAAAAGCTAGCATAGACCTGTCCTGAGTTACTGTCCCTTAAAAAAACCCTAAGTATCACATAAAACCTTTCTACCAGTTACGATAACTTGCAGCTGATTTAACAAAAGGGGAGGGAAAAGCACCCTTAAATACAGGGAATGAAAAGTGTATATATGGTATGTCTGTATTCCTCTGTGTTTGTTTAAGAAACATCATAAATGGTCTTTAACTTCTGTTTCTAGGTTCACAGAACCACAGAATCTCAAGGGCTGGAAGGGACCTGGAAAGCTCATCCAGTGCAACCCCCCTGCCAGAGCAGCACCACCTAGAGCAGGGCACACAGGAACTCATCCAGCTGGGTTGGAATGTCTCCAGAGAAGGAGCCTCCATAGCCCATCTGGGCAGCCCCTGCCAGGGCTCCCTCACCTCAACAGGGAAGAAATTCTTCCTTGTGTTTCTTTGGAAACTCTTCTGTTTCAGCTTGTCCCTGTTTCCCCTTGTCCTATCACTGGCCATCCCTGAGCACAGCCTGGCTCCAGCCTCCTCACACCCACCCTTGATGGATTTATAAACACTAATAGGTTCACAGGAACTTTCTTAAATCACACCTTTAAGGTCACTTTTATACACTTTTGCAGAAACTGATGGGCCTGATTTTGCTTCTGTTGATAATTAGTGGAGAAAAGTGACAGGAATTACCAGGTTACATAAGGAAGATGGATTAAACAACATTTACACCAGAGTATACTTTGTAAAGACTCTAAATCAAAACTCTGGATGGCTCCAGATAGACTTACTAACTACCTCAGTAATGTAGTTGCAAACCAGGACGAGCAACAATAACATTTTTTCCCCAATTCACTTCCTTTTAGCTTTGGTTCATATATCTGCTTTGATATCTTATGTTTGTGCCTCAGACAAAATATCCTCTTCCTTCCAGCATCCCAGCCCCTGTGCACAACTTCCTCAGCCTTGGAGAAAGAGAGGATAGCATGCCCTGGAAAGTGTATATACCTACTACTCTGCCAAAGAGGAAAACCTCTCGAGACAAAATAACCCCACTGCAGGCCTCTGTCTGATTTTTGCTTGTCAACATTTCAACCTCTTCAACAAAATCTGACTGAACAGCATTCAGGTTTAACAGAACTTTCCATGCACTTCAATACCACATGCATCTATTCATCAAAATGCACTGCAACGTAGGGTTTTGATGTAGACAGATGAAATCTGGAGGGTGTTTCCACAGATGGTGGCGGCTCTGTTAACTCTAGTACTGAATTTCAAGCTTCTTCAGACAATCACCTTAAACCATCAAGCCCTCAGTGAAGTGTTTCACCATCTGCCTAGGATTTGAAATGTAGGACTGGGCCTAATTAGTAGCAAAAATAAACAAATAAGGAAGGAGCAATCCCAAACCAGGCTGTTCTGCCCCACACCACAAACCCACTGTCCTCATCACCTCAAGCCAATTTTCTCTGTATGCTCCAGCACAGCCGGCGAGTGCCAAAGCTCAGCTCTGGATTTCCAACACTCACCCAGGTTCTACAAGATCCCTGATACACGTGCTCACTGCAGACACACATTTACTCCCCGTTTGCTTCCTTCCTCAGCTTCCCTCTCCAAATGCCACTAGCTACTTCTGTTTTGATTAGGACTCAGCTTTCCTGGTCCCCAGTAGAAGTCAAAGACGACAAGCCTGCAATAATACGCTCTACATGGAGACTTCTGCACTTCAAACAAGCACTGGTATGTACTATTTAACAATGAGAAGCAATGTGATATTGACCCCACTTGCTTGCCCAGAACTTCCAGTTTCCCCAGGCAATTAAGAAGCTTTTTACAGGCTCATAACAATGCAGAAATGGCAAAGATGTGCTAGATGAATGGATGCATCCTTGCAAAAGCACGAGGTCACATGTGTAATAATATATGCCAGTCAGCATTCAGCGTGTCATGTCATGCCCAACTCGATCTTAGGATAAAGTAGTTAAACTGTGGCTAAAATACCAGGAATTTGAAGAACAGACACTTGATGGTCAGTCAAATTAAGGGAAAAGGTTTCTTTTCAGATGCTGCTTACATGTCTAGTTTTCCATTCATTCCTCTGTTCACAATCATACCTGAATAGTCTCAGTAATTTTCCCTCCTTCTTTTGTTACAGGTACAACAACAGGAGCAAAAATTACAACATCTATAGGACAGCACAGTGCAGGAGGACTCCACGAAAGAAAAAAGGCTCTCTTCCATCTCTACAAACCTTATATTGGCAGTAACTTGCAGCAACATTAAGAATTTTCAGATGAAAGTGAAAAATTTCAAACCAACCATGTTCCTTTCAAGGAGAAAACAAAACACACCAACCCCTGCGTGCTGCTCCTCCCTTCCTTCCTCTCACCACCTCATGAAAGACGATCCCAAAGGAGGATCAGGTTTAAGGTCCCAGTTCAGAAATCCTGTCGCAGTCCCTTAACATGGCAACAGCTCTGGACTTGAGAGCCAGGTCCTAACAAACATCTTCTAAATGGAACAACCCATCTCATCCTGAGAGACCACACTGCTCAGGAAGAGACTGGCAAATCACAACCCTTGATACTCACAACTGCGTTATTTCATTGCATCTGTTTACCTCCAGCACCCTTCCCTCCGTTACCATCTTTAACATCTGAGACTTACACCAAGCAAAAGAGAACAGACACGTTTCCAGCACATGCAAGTAAAACGAAGCCACAGCATTCAGCATCCAAAAAAAGCTGCGAGTACCATTTTTCAGCACAGAAACAGATCCACAAGCCTCATCCTTTTCTCTGACCTGGGGAAAGCTCATGTGCACCACACAGGGTTCCACTCGCCTCACCTCTCCAGTCTGCTTTACCCTTTGACAAACAGATCTCCTCCTACAACTTCGGGAGAGCTGTTCACACGCAGCTATGTGCAGAATTCAGCTCCTAACAGACAAGCAAACTCTATTATTCATTCCATGCCGACTTACTGAAAGCCCAAATGACCATACTGAGACAAACTCACCCAGGTGAACATTCCTTGGATTTAACAGTGTTACAAAGGACCAACTGCTACTCTTCCTCTTTTTGTTTCCCATCTACAAGAAACCCAGTGGACAAGGCACGTTGCTGCACTGGGCATGGCTTGTCTTTGGAAAGCAAAATCGGGCTTTAGGACTTGCCATTTTGATACGACACTGACTCAAACACTTGACCCAAGCTTAGAAGGTGTATCAGGACAAAGCTGAAAAAGAGCAAGAGTGTAGATGTTTGTAAGGGCACCATATTTACACTGCACACACACACACACACGTGGCTGACGTGCTCCGACCTTAAATAATGCATCTAGCTCCAGGCACCTTATCACCAGAAGGGTAACAGCAACCTGAGCGTGGTTCAGAGCAGATCAATCAAAATGATCAATGCTGAAGGAAGGACTTGAAAGGCAGAGCTGAAAACTCCATAGCGTGGCTGTTTCATGAAGGGAACTTTCATTGGGTGAAGGGGAAGAGAAGTCCCAACAAAAGCATCATCCATCAGAAGTACATCAATATGCACAATTAGCAAAGGACTGACTGGAGGAAAAAACCCATCTGTGACTGTAATCTGCTCACAACCAAGGGGGGAACTCTGACAAGAGAGTAAAATTATCTATTGCAAGCTCAGAACTCTAGGTGTAATGAGACTCAACAGTTAATTTCCTCAACTATTACAGGAATTTTGACTCCACATCCAGTAAGTATTTTACCCACAGCCAGATCTCATCAACTGAGCACAACCTCACCATGAAAAGGTAAAGGAAGGAAAGATGTTGTTGCAGGGTTCAAGCTTGCATTGACAGGAGCTGGACTGTGTAAGAGAGAAGCTTCTTTCTTCTGCCTGGACTGTACAAAACGATACTGGTAGCTACACAGATTGCAGAAGGCCTGAACTCATGCAACACTATGCACACACAAACCCACGATGAAGCGTGTTCAAGGCATTTTTGAACAGCAATATGTTGTTCCAACACATTCATAAGATAACACCTTTGCCTTGAAAAGGCCTTTTCTGGTGACTAAATTTCTCAGATTAATGAAACTAACAGGAAGAGGGGCTCAACCACCTTTCAGGCAACGGGCTCTGTTGTACAAGCAGCACTGCTGAGCAACATCACTCATTTAAAGGCATGGTTGTGCGCTGGCTACTACTGTTACCACGGGTCAGTTAGCCAGCTAACATGGAAGCACTGTGTACAGCAATAGAAATGACCTGAAATGTACTCTGAAACAAAACAGATGCTGCTGCTGCACGTGAAACGGAGACAAACTGCTTTTGACTGATAGAAGATTCACATTACTTTATGTATATCCTAGATTTCATCAGAAAGGAAAAGGTGACAAATGTGTTTTGTCATAAGAGCCATGCATTGCATACACACACACACACTTATACTTATATATACATATATAAGTAATATCTTCACTCAGAAAGACACATCTCTCAGTAATACTCCAAATGACCCAGGCACAGGGTTCCCATGCGATGACACACACTCTTTTTCACTGCATTTCACACTGTGATAGGTCTTAGAAACCCAAAGACACTGATAAACTGTAGATGATTAAAGCATAAACAAAGATGTCTCACATTTCCTTCTTGTTCCCTCCTTTAGGGCTCACAACTTCATGCTTCCCACATGCTTGTTGATTATTCTCCATTACTGCTTTCCATGTTTGGAACAGCACACCTTATTCACATTTAAATGCATTGCACTGTTGTGCAGTTGGATGCACTTGGATTTTATTTCCACAGCTCTAAGGATATCTTTGTTCCTAAATGCATTTGTTTTTTTAATTAACAACGCTGCCATTCTTCATAAGTTTCTATTATTTGGGAAGCAAAAAGAATGACACAGAATGACAGAAAATCGGATGGAAAAAAAGGCATTTTATCCTTGAAGTAAATTCACAGAGCTGTAAAGAGCAGTTTCACCAACTGAAAAGGTAGAAAGGAGGGAAGAAAAGAGGGGAAACCAGGAGGAAGGGTGCTCCTCCTTTGATAAGCACTGCATTCATTCAGCAGCAAGGGGCATGGGGGAGGGGGAGAGAGCACCTCCCGTGCCAGTACAAAGCAGTGAGTGTAAGAATTTGGTACATTCTCTGTCGGATTCTAGGCTTTGTGGATAATTCCAAATGCAAGCAGGTAAGACTGATATTCAGGCCCTGAGGGCCAGGGTAAGACAGTAGGATCAGAAATGCACCCCAGCAAGGAGCAACGGCAACAGCAGCAGCATTCCTCCCATGTTTCGGTCACCTTCTAATTAACCTAATGAAAGGTGTATTGTTTAAAGAAGCCTGATGAGAATTACCACAGATATGGCCAAGCCATCACAGGGAACAGTGAAAGGGAATCACTGCATAATCGTGGAACACCCCCCTGCCCCGTCACTGCCAACGTCACAGAAAATGGCCAACCACGTAAAAAGTTAAGATGCCTTTCTGCCTTCCTAACATGGCCCTAGCCAGACCCAAAATGGTCTCTCTAGCTGATAGCGCTCTTCTGATCCCAGAGAAGACGTCGTTGCAACTGCAGACTAACAGAAGGGCTCCTGCTTCACAAACCACACCACAGAGCTTGGGAATAGCTCCCTCAGCTTTGTCATTTTGTCCGTGTCTGGCATCTGGGGCTCCCGTGCGTGAAGGCGTTCATGCCAGCTCCCACGTCCAGGCTGCTCTGCTTAAAGCTAAACCCGAGGGCCACACGGCCCTCCTCTCCCCAGCAGCACGACAGAATTGGTCCCAGTTCCTTCACCTTTACCAGGTTTGGGGTTTGTTTTTTTTGTCTAGGAAGGAGTATTTTAAAACCAACCAAGCAAACCACACACACGCTTCAGAGTATCACCACAGGGATGCTCCCAGGTCCCAATTACTGCAGAATAACTCTGTAATTATGTCTTCATTTCACTAACTAATCTCAGATGAGCTTTTAAAAAGCAAGAAAAACGTTTGGAGTCGTATTCAAACGTTATCTGGATGAAACCCGACATTTATTTATCCTTTTCCAAGCTTAATCCAGTTTAATTGAAAACCTTTTTTTTCCCCTCCCCTTTTCCAAAAGAAAGGCACATCAGCTCACAATCAGTCTGGTGACAAAAGATAAACCTTGTTAAAAACATAAGCGTGGCATTTGAAAACAAACAAAAAGCACGGGAGCAATTCCTAACCAAGCAGGACCGTGTGAAGAAACACCACCAGTCCTTCGCTCAAACCTCCAGCCACAGAGACTAAGCGCAATCTAAAGACCTTATTTACTCAAATCGTACACCGCCAACAAAACCACTATCCGAGGCAACGCTTTTAATTACAGATGTACCTAAAGACCTAGGAAAAAAAAACCCAAGCTTACTTCTCTTCGCGTGAAACCGGAGCCCCACTGAGCTCAGCCAAATGTGGCTGCCTGAGATGGAAGGCAGGGGAAAAAAAATGAGTCTTACTTGGTGTACAAAGACATCAACTGGAGACTCCAAGGGGCTTCCCTCTCGGTTGCTCATGGAGATATACCCGAATCCTATTCTCACATTAAACCATTTGCAATGGCCGGTTCCGTGCAAAACCTGGGATTCCTCCTCTTCCTCCTGCTCCGGCAACTTCCCGGGCTTGTCTCCACCTTTACTCGCCCCTGCTGAGGAAGAGGGAAAGGCGTGGGGGGGCGGGAAGGGGGGTTGGGAGTGGTGCGGGGAGAGGGGGGGTGGAAAAAGAAGGAAGGTGGGGGACAAGATGCAAAGGATAGAGTTAAATTCTGGTAACAGAATTGGCGCTGTATGAAGGGGTCACTACAGAAGGAACGAGGGGGAAACGACAACAAAAAAAATCGAACAGAACAAGAATGCAAACGCAAACGGACGAAAGATATTTTTTTTCCGTTAAGCCCTAAAACAAGCAACTTCTCCCCAAAATGCGTGAATAAAAAAGGGCAATGAAAATGCCCGGAGGTTAGAGGGAGGAAGCACCGCGGCACGGAGCCTCTCCCCCGCCCTCTGTGCCTGGGCAGCCCACGTTGCTGTACATACGTGCATTTTTCCATTTAACTCCATCTTTCAGCCACATTACAGCCCGGAACGCGATACTTTACTTGAATATTGCTGGTTTAAGACCGATCCCATTTCTCAACAGAAAACTCTCAGCCCAATTAGTCTCTCCTCGCAAGGCGCAGGACCCGAGGGAGGGGGGAGAGGCCGGTCGGGGAAGGGGTGCAGGAGAGAGAATAAGCCAAATTGGGTAGATTGCACAACTAGTTACTGCACATGCGGCGCCGAAACCACTATTTTGCACCGTGTCTCCATCTCTCCTTGGAATAAACTTTCGATTAAAGTTGGGACAGGTGTACGGCCGTTTTCTCTCATCCCACCACGGCAACTGTGCTTAATCAAACAGGAACAATTCAAACAATAGCCCCCTGAAAGCTTTTCAAGTTGTGAATCGGTGTGGGCGGTACGGAACAGTTTCTTAGCTGGGTAACAATGGGTTAGGAGAAAGCCCCCTTGCACGAGCTGCTAAAAAAGGGTAATGCATAGTTGGGTTAAAGGGGGAGGGGGGGAAAGGGTGGGGGGGGTTAGAGAGAACGAACGAGCGAGTGAAAATCATCATAAAACAATAGAAAAAAAGAAAATTAACCTTCGGCCATGTTGCCCCACGGGCCCTCTGCTCCAAACTCGTGAGATGAAAACTTTCCCTGCGGATCGAAGTGCTCTTCTGCATGGATCTCACTGAAAACAAAGACAGACAGGCAACTGGTTATAAAATACCGCACCACAGAATCACAGCATGGTAGGTGCTGGAAGGGACCTTTAGAGACCATCCAGTCCAACCCCCTGACAAAGCAGGTCCCACCTAGATCAGGTCACACAGGAATGTGTCCAGGTGGGTTTGGGAACCTCCAGAGAAGGAGCCTCCACACCCTCCCTGGGCAGCCTGGGCCAGGGCTCCCTCACCTCAGCACTGACACAGTTTTTGCTTATGTTTCAATGGAACTGTTTGTGTTCCAGCTTCATCCCATCATCCCTTGTCCTGTCAGTGGATACAACAGAAAAAAGTGCTGCCCCAACCTCCTGACATTGAGATATTTGTCAATATTAATGAGATCTCCCCTCAGTCTCCTCTTCTCCAGACTAAACAGCCCCAGGTCCCGCAGCCTTTCCTCGTATGAAAGATGCTCCAGTCCCCTGATCATCTTGGTGGCCCTGTGCCGGCCTCTCTCCAGCACTTCCCTGTCCCTCTGGAGCTGGGAGCTGACAGCTCAGGTTTTCTGTGTCAGGAAGGCTCAGAACCAGCAGGCACGGTGTCTGCTGGTGAAACAGCAGCGGCTCCTGCGTCCTTCTTGATGAAGGCCGAGCTACATTTGAGAATCTCTTTCCCAGTCCCTCGGCAGGTGCTCCCTTGCCGCCCCGGCGCCAAAAGCCCACCCGGTGCGTGCGGCCGGGAGCCCGTACCCGGGGCCGCCATCCCAGCTCCCCTCACAGCCGCACGGGCCGCCCCGGCAGAGGGCGACAGCCAGCCAGGCATCCATCCCGCCGCAGCGAGGCACCCAGCGCCGCACGGCCGCGGGGCCACGGCAGCAGGCGAGGCGATCCCAGCGCCGGCCTCTCCTCACACTGAGGCGATCGCCAGCGCCAGCCTCCTCACACTGAGGCGGTTCCCAGCGTCGGCCTCTCCTCACACTGAGGCGATCGTCAGCGCCAGCCTCTCCTCACACTGAGGCGATCAGCAGCCTCCTCACACTGAGGCGGTTCCCAGCGCCGGCCTCTCCTCACACTGAGGCGATCGCCAGCGCCGGCCTCTCCTCACACTGAGGCGATCAGCAGCCTCCTCACACTGAGGCGATCCCAGCGCCAGCCTCCTCATCCTGAGGCGATCGCCAGCCTCCTCACACTGAGGAGGTCACCAGCCTCCTCATCCTGAGGCGATCCCAGTACCAGCCTCCTCACACTGAGGCGATCCCAGCGCCAGCCTCCTCATCCTGAGGCGATCACCAGCGCCAGCCTCCTCATCCTGAGGCAATTCCAGTACCAGCCTCCTCACCCTGAGGCGATCCCAGTACCAGCCTCCTCATCCTGAGGCGATCACCAGCACCAGCCTCCTCATCCTGAGGCAATCACCAGCACCAGCCTCCTCACACTGAGGCGATTGCCAGCGCCAGCCTTGCTCCTCACCCTGTGGCAGCTTCAATTCACCCTTGGATGGCTTCACCTGTATCGAGGCCATAAAGAAGAGACATGCAGAGTGGAGATACTGGCCCCAGATATAACCGTGTTCTAATGGACGTGCTGCTTTCAGCCAGGGAAACCCGAGCATGGTGGTGGAGGGATGCAGTGCCCTGTCATGAGCCAGGCTCTCACCCAGGGCCAGGTCCCCTGCCCCGGCCTCTGCCTCAGCCAAGGCAAGGGTCTGACACAAGCTTTTGCAGTGCTTGTGCTGCAGACGGTTCCTAACGGCACTTAGGTTTCAATTCAGAAGAAAATACATCAAGAGCTGGCAAAGAGTCATAACACAGGGTTGGTTGGTTTTCTCTTGAAAATGTGCAAGTGGTGGTTACTCGGGGTGCTGTCTTCAATGGGACACAGCTGCCCAGGAGCCACTCCAGCCCACACGGGCAAGGCAGGCCTCCTCCCTAGCGCTCAGACATGGCTGAAGTCCACAAACACTCTTCTCTTAGCCTTGTTAGCCAGTCTAACAGTCTTCCAGTTAGAGTCTGGAAGAAACCTCCAGCAATCCCTTATTGAACCCTCTTGCTATGTAACACGCACCAGGAATGCCAGTCCTTGGATTACATTAGTTCTAACCCATGATACCAACAACTAACTACATGCCTTTGGCATGGTGATTCTATGCCAGTGATGTTCAGCACTAAGCTCTCTATGGCTTCTGTTTCTTTGTTTTATTAAAGTCACACTGAAAGCATAGACATGGTACTGGAGAGAACTGAAACAATGATTTCTCTTTTCTAGCTTTCTCTTCACCATCAATGCACTTAAAAGTGGTTGCACAAATATTTAGCCCCGGTGGAATCAACTAAGGATTAAAACAGACCGTAGCTGTAACTAACTGCATGTACAAAACAGTGCACCATCTTCTGTCTCAAGCCCAATGGCAAAACACTTCAAATGCTCAAGATTCCTGGAAAGGAACAGGGCACTGTTTCACCCATTGTTCAGTGGTTGCTGCCAGTCTGTAGAAAATCAAGATGTCTAGTCCAGAATCTACCCACAGAATCTACCTTCCAAAGCGATGCTATTGATAAAACATGCATTGTTCTCAAACAGACTGCAAAATGGACATTGACATTTGCAAATCCACTATAGCAAATGATGCTTCAGCATCTCCCTCTTCAAATCTAACCATCAGCATCTTCAATATTAGCAAGACACTAGTCATCTTGACTTTAAGTAGGCCAACGACGAATAACAATAGCCCAATGGCATCTGCCAGTATTGCAAAACTTGCACACAGTCATTTCCTGTCAGACCTTTATAATCCTTATGGAAAGCATTAATTAAATGTAGCACACATTCCCCATAAATTAGTTGTGCAGCAGAAAAACAAACCTTGCCATTCCCTGATAACTGTGATAATGTACTTCAAGTGACCTGCTTCCATTTCTATGTCACGTTGCACTTTGGAGCTTTGTGTGGTTTTTCCAGTGGAACCTGTATTCTCCAGTGAGAGCAAAGGGTCCCCAGAAGATCACAAGCAAGACTCGGGTTACAAAAAGCAACAGAAAGTGTTGTGGGAGAAACAGAGTGAATTAAGCGCATACAGACTGTACTATCAGATCCTACATTACTGCGCTGAAAACGGTTGCACAAATGCATCTAGTATACAAAGCACAGAGTGTATTTATGCTGAACAGGCATCGTGATCCTCCAACACCAAGAAAATTCGTCTGTGTTAATGTCCTCAAGTAATATAAATTGCTTGCGTCAACAAACACAGAACAATTAGCTTGTTACCCTTAAACCGAGTTTAAAATAAGCAAATTGTTTGATGACTTTGATGTTTTCCACCCAAAATGTGCTGGCTAATTTTTCCATTCCAGTTCCCATTCCAATCTTTTAACTGCCTTAATCTCCTGCCCTCAGATGTTGACCTCCTAAGAACAGAGGTCATAGGTTAGCACAGACAGACCTCAAAAGATCTGGACTATCAATTCATGCCTGAAAGATTTCTCTTCCACAAAAGAACGACTAAAAAAGCAAATTCCAAAATCCAGCTCCACAGGCTGTGTAAAATAGAAACTTGTTGATGTGTTACTTTCAGAAATATTCTTAGAAGGTTGTATCTGAACAATATGAATTGATTTCTGCAGGACACAAAACTGACTAAAACCAGTGGCATCGACACGATGACCGAACCTCAAAGCTAAAACAGGAAAGCTCTAGACATGAGAGGATGAAGAGTGAGCATCTTTAACCGCAGACGTGTGAGTGTTTTAAATGTTTCTAATCTCTATGTCTCAAAAGAGTATTTTTCCCAAGTCAGGCATTTTTAAACACCATTTTTGTTTTCCTGTAAGCGTGCAAGTCTGAGCTCAGCTAACCTGGAAAATGAGGCAGCACCAGTTTATACAGACTTTACTGATTGTTAGTGAGACTACCACCTCGTTTTCCTGCCATCATCAGCCATACAGCAGATTCCTTGCTGCTTGTCTGATCAATGAACACTAAGCTCTCGTTAAAAAAAACTACCAGATGTTTCTTTTCTAAAGCATAAATGAAATGTACAGATTGTAAAAGTGAGTTAGAAATACAGAGAAACAACAAGAACAAAATGTTAGAGAGAATAACTTCTGAGCTCCAAGTAAAATGTGCACAATGTATGTAAGTACAAACATCCTAAAAGTGGAGTAACAATACCCCCACAGTTAACAACATAAAGTCGCGTTGAACTGTTTAACAAAGCAAGTTAGAACGCTCTGTGGAGTCTCTTTTTTTGACTTAGGAAACTGAAGTGCTCAGCACACTTGAAGTGATTATTAAAAGGAGATGCAGGCATGTTACGATGTGAGCAGCAAACCAGGGTTCCCCAAAAATAAGTCAAAGCACAACTGCATGGAAAGATACGCCCCATCAGCAGGAAATTAAACGTTTCTCATACACTCACTGGAACGTTTCACAACAAACAACTTGGGAAAAGGGGTATAAAGAAAACGAAACCTTTAAAAAGGTAAAGAGCCAGGCTTACATCTGAGCTACACACAGTTTCTAATCCTGTTGCCAACTAGGGAGGATTCCCTCCTGTTAATGGAAGAAGTAACACTACAGAACAACTCATCTCAGGATGCACAGACTGAAACACTCTATTGTGTTGTTTCACATCATCAGTTCAGCACAGCAAAAATGCAGAGGTGCTAATTTTAAACATCAGCAAATCTGGAACTGAATCTGAAACACTGAACCATCTCAGCTTTTCTTGTCTGTCAAAAGATAAGGCATTTCTCACTAAAGAAATAAAAGCATTCTGGCTGATGCAAAGGCTGTTGTAACCGTCCCTGCAGACAATGGAATAAGAGCAGTCTGTAGTTTGCTATTGTTTTCAGAGCTGTCTGAAGTAAATTGCATGCTTCGCATTTAAAATGTCCAACAGCTAAAAGAGTAAAAACTCCAAGTAACTTCTAGGCTACAGAAAGCTATTCAGCACAAGACCAGCACAATTTAGACCTGGTTTTGTCCTTTCAGCTATTCATTGTAAAAACACTAGTGCCAGGAGACTCAACACCAACATGGTTATAAATGAATGGAGATCAAAGGAAAGAAATTGTTTGGCTCACTCCCATATTTCATAGTGACCCTTCACAACTCCTTCCTCTTCACCTGTTCCCCTGGTCTGTTACTGAGCAAACCCAGGTCCCTCTGCTCCATCAGTGACGCTGGCCTCGGCTCCTTGTTTCTCCAGCTTGGCCGTGACCACCTTTGTTCTCTCTTGCACACGTATGTGCAACTTCTCCTGTGAAATCAGTCTCTTCATCCTCATCTTACAGTGTCCCAGCACAGCTTAAAGGACAAACATGTCCAAATCCCCAAGCCCAGCTGCTTGTAGGAGGAGGTTTCAGGCTAATTTCTACTCATTACTTACAAACTCAGCACTCAAAAGACAAGGAAATAGTCTGCACTGTAGTAACAGCCTGTGAACCAACACATGAGTTCTCCTCTATGGTATTTTATCTCTTGCTGCACAGAATAGAAGACAGTTATTGTATATTTCTTCAACTTACTCAATTCAGTGCTCGGGCCCCCAGCTAAACCCCGAGCACAACACAGCAGTACTGACTTTGAGGCTCTCACTACAATCTTGTCATGCATGGCCCACGTTCATTACTTTGCACGGGCTCTATGAAATGGTGTGGTTTCACTGGCCCCAATGAAATGCACAAGACTCTAGAGCAGCAGGAAAATAAACCAAAAGTCAAAATAATCTTCCAGAGGAGCCTTATTCTAGGTGCCCAGTTTGAAACAGTAAAGTCCACAGAGCACTGTAGTGTTTTATAGGATCTGATACGTTTAGGGCAAAGCTCAAACTGAGCAACTGTTACATTTGGGAGCATGTGGCTGTTCTGCAAAACAAACTCCAGATGTATCACGTGTGTCTCCCAGTAAACAAGGAACACACAGTAAGCTCACTCCTGCAGAAAGCCCCATTTCAGACCAACCACCCCAGATCCACTGGCTGATCCCCAGCCTTCCCAGGGCTGTCAGGCAGGAGCTGACATCCCACCTCTTCAGCTCCTCCTGCATTAGCTCTTGCCCTGCAGCCAAAGCAGAGGAAACTGTGTTTCGACCCCTGTTTGTGCCCTGGGGGGATTCAGGCTTTTCTTCCCTCCTTGAAGACTGCCTTAACTAACAGCTTCTGAGGTGATCCTTTGGAGCCTGGGGAAAACCAGGTGGTTCTCCTATTGACACCATTTTCAGTGCTCTGTTCTCCCCTCCCCAAGTCCCTCCCTTCCCTCTCCTTAATTTCCCCTCTGTTTGTGTTTTTCTGTATTCCTGCTCCATCCTAATCTTCTCTCTATCCGTTGTCCTTCCTGTGACTCTGCCAGTGGGATCAGGGACATCACAGGAGCATTTCTATTTCAGCTTCACCGTCTCTTCTCTGAACAGCTTCCCAGAACCAGAGGAAACGACTGCAAAGTCCCACTCAGCCCTGCTACGTCTGGATGGAGGCTGTGCCACTGCTGTGCAGGGCTGACTTAAACTGGTGCTTCCCTCCCCCCCCCCAAATAAACCTACCTTTCCTGAGGCAAATAAGCTCTTAAACCCACGATTTCTTTCAAGACATAGCCTATGTCTTATTACCTGCATCAACAGCAGCCCGTAGGTGTATTCAGGGGGGTGTGCACGGTGGGAAGAGCAGTAGCATGCCTGCACCCCCACCACGGGGATGACTACCTCCATGACACATTCCTCTTACATAATGAGCTTCTTGACAAAATGAGACGCTGAAGTAAACTCACATTTTCCAATGATTCATATTTCAGTAGGTTTGATCTTCAAGTGTCAAGGACAGAAACATGAAGCCGCAGCTAATAAAAGAAACAGCTGGAATGATATTACTGTACAGACTTTACTCATTTGAAGTTAAAGGGCTCCAGAACTTTTATTCCTTCTGAAGAGCTTCACATGCATCAACAGCGATAAATCAGAGAGGCAACGCTGTGGGAATACCTGATTTAGCAGCTATGTTGTAATTCAGTTTTCTCCCACTTTCAAGTTGTTGGGGTCTTTCTCAACAGGCCAAGACGTGTAACAATTGTTCCACCCCCTGGCATCGCCACTATAATCTTTCCTTGGTGTTACATATTTAGCATGTGCTTTGAGGATATTTGTTAGGTGAGGCTGGAGAGCAACATACCAAGGGAAAGTAACGACATGCAACTGTTTTCCTAAAATAAGAGAGGTCTGGGGTTTAGTTATTTACACTGGGTATTGTTTGTAGTAAAACACAGCCCAGACTGCATCTTTTTAACAGTTCATCCTGCAAGTAGTTTTGTTTCCAGTTCACTGAGAGCTGGAGCGAGTCAGGTAAGCATAAAGCAGCACAGCCTGCAGTCAGGGTCAGCACCAATCTAAGAAACCTTTTGAAATAATGCCCTCTCCCTACCCCTTTCAAAGCACAGGCTTCACTGAGCTGGGCCCTGAAAATGTATGTACTTTTCTGTTTATTCTTGCCCACTTGAAAGCAGTGTATTAGCATAGTGGCAAGAAACTAACCAGCAAGGGAAACGTTCACTAAGGTGGCAGATGCCAGTCGGATCAGGTAGTCCTGCAGAGACAGAAATGCTTTTAACATACATGCCACTGAAGTTTTTTATCACCTCTGTCAAACTGACCAAAGTTCTCAGTTCCTTCATGCTTCTAAATCCCTTCAGATATGGTGAATCGTTACTGGAGACAAGGCTCCAGTGCCATCGCTTCGTGTACCACTACACCACACCTCACCACAGCAAGGGCCTCAATATATATGCCGGTGCTTCATTGTAAGTGAGAGAAGGCTCCTCTCTCGACGACAGAGGGTGAAATACTCCAAAAACACGAGGCCTGAGGAGACATCTGATTAAAGGAAACATTCCGCACTCCAAACCCAGTGTATGTGCTTAAGAAACCCATCTGCTGCGCAGGGACTGTTTTACTCTACATGAGGCTGCGCACAAACGACACCTTCCTACTCCCTTCATCTGTTCCTTGCACGTTTTCAGAATGGCATCTACTCACTCTAGCACTGAATTTGGATTCCTTATTATAAACACTGTGAAAAATGTGTACAGGCATGCAGACAGAAAACAAGGACAACTTTATTCAGGCTCTACTCTGTTCTTAACACAAGCTCGCAGCAAAGAAAATTAGGCTTGGCTGTTGCTTGGTCTTGTTTCAGCACAGAAACCTGCCTTCACCCAAAGCATGTGAAGAGCTCCTTTGGAAGGCACCTCTGATGGGAAGGAGGAGTCTTTATTTCAAGTGACCATGTGGTGGATTTGGTAGATTTGAAAACTAAACAGTGTTCTCTGCATTGAAGCTTTGGCATGGGATTTCCTCCGGGTCTTCTGAAAGATAGTCCCTTGCTCCAGCATTCAAGTGCTGATCTCTGGGCCCTGCAGTCTGGCTCCTGACTGTTGGAGCTATGGAAACAGGCAGGAAGACAAATCTGTTCTCTCTTGAGGAAAGTAACTCCTAATGCTGTGTGCTGGACCTGGGGAGAGAGTCTGCTGCAGACAGGCGAGGCTTCCCCACTTGTGCTCTCACTCTGGGGCACTATTCTAGCGCAGCTCTTCACCTGTCACTTCCAGAAGACTGAAGGTTATCTCCACCCTAGGCTGGAGATGACATCATGCCAAACACTGTATGGTCCATACAGACTGGGTGCTATACACACAGGAAAAACTGTTTCAGTGCTGAGATGAGGGAGCCCTGGCCCAGGCTGCCCAGGGACAGTGTGGAGGCTCCTCTCTGGAGGTTTCCAAACCCACCTGAACACGTTCCTGTGTGACCTGATCTAGGTGAACCTGCTTCTGCAGGGGGGCTGGACTGGATGATCTCTAAAGGTCCCACTCTATGACTCAGTGGTAGTTGTTTTGTCTTTCCTCCCTTATGCCCTCTTCCTTTCATCTTTTAGTGGAATAAATGCTTGGTCTTGGAGATCTGATTCTATTCTCATCAGGCTGGATGGACCAAGTCCTGCAAGCACACTGTATGTTTGGTATGCAGGAAGGGCTGAGGCTGCTGAGCTCTTAAACACAGGTGGATGATGCAGATTTTAACAAGGGCTGTCTAATGAATACATGCAGTAACACTTTTCAGAGGCTTCTAACTTAGACTTGGATGGGTTTGCACAAAGAAAAGGAAAGATTAACCCCTTGCCCTAGAGATTCACCTTCAAGCCAGCTTTCAAGCCTCCAATCCACAGCATCTAGCAGCAGCTATTTTTAAGAGCTACCTATTTTTAACCCCTCTTTTGAGCCCTCTGGTTTTGTCCCACTCTTGGAAAAAACTGAGCTGTTGATAAACTTCCCAAGAAGTTGTCAGCCTGAAAAACAGAGCAAATATGTGTCCCTAACTGACTGTATTCCAGCAAAGATATCACGAGTACTGGAGCAGCACAAAGCTCTCAGGCTTCTTGGCTTTTGCCTTTTTTCCCCCTTTGTCCTTAAATCTAGCAACATTTTGCTGCTCCTATTACAAGCAGTTCCCACTAGGTTTGTGGCTTATTGTGGCCAATAACATCATGCAAGAAAGCACATCTCAGACTTGTATTTCTCCCCCTTTCTAGCCTATTGTCTAAGTGTGCAGATTACTCACAGCATCAGTTCTGCACAAATCATCTCCAGTGTCGGTTGAGGATCCGAGAGGAAGCTGCATCCTGCAGCTCAGATACTTAACACATCCCTGAATTGTCTTTTGTGGCTCAAGTGTTGATACTGAAGAAATGCCTGAGCTATACCTCCCTATTTCTTACAGTCTCTCCTTAAATGCACAGTGCTGCTGGAAAGGGGTTAGTAGGCCAGAGGGACCTCATTTCACATGGCAGTTTGCATGGAAGGGAACACAGCTACAGCGGTCTCTGCAGTCCATAAGCCCCTGGAAGGAGGAATGAAACATCCACCCGAATCACTGTGAAGCAAGGAAAAAGCAAACAGCCACAAAAATGCCCTGTGCTTGGAAAATGGGAAAAGCAGGAATGAAATCCAGAAGTAGAAGAATTCTTAGCATCTCAAACCAGGTGAAATGAGTCAGGAGGGAGGAGGAGGAGGAGGTATTCATGCTTTACCTTCTGAAATCCCAGCCCTGAGTAAGTTCCTTTGAGGAAATCACTGTAGAAGCCATGCAACTTCTGCAGTACTTCTGTGCCAGCTTCCTCTTTAGAAAACAGCAGAGCTGGGAACACAACCTGTCTTGGAGAGCAGCTGGAAAGTTCGGCCCTTTGACAGTGACATTACTGACCCCGTTCTGTGCCAAAGGCTGTGAGTGCCCAAACTTGTGCTTTGTTCCTCTGCTCAGCTGGGCACTCTCCCTTGGTCTGTCCCCTGTTTTGCCCTGGTGCTGTTCAGGACCTGTCTGAAGTAGGTCCCTGGGGCTGGCCAAGTGCAGGAGTGGACGTGTCCGCTGTGTTGCAGTTACGTGTTACCACCAGCCCAGCCTTGCTTCCCAGCTCTTGGGTGGCAGGACTTTCCCCATCTGCCTTGGTCCCATCCATCTGTTAAGAAAGGTTTCTATGAGCTTCTCTCATTCTGGTAACAGTTCAGGGCTCTCCTTTCCAGCTCATTCCACTCCCCTTATTCACATCTCCTTACCCACATCGGCTCAGCTGGAGCTGTAGGAGGCTCTTAAGCATGAACCAGCAATGTGCCCTCGTGGGCAAGAAGCCAATGGCAGCCTGGGATGCATCAAGAAGAGTGTGGGCAGCAGGTCAAGGGAGGTTCTGCTCCTCCTCTACTCTGCCATATCTACTGAGGCCTCATCTGGAGTCCTGTGTCCAGTTCTGGGCTCCTCAGCTCCAGAGGGACAGGGAAGTGCTGGAGAGAGGCCAGCACAGGGCCACCAAGATGATCAAGGGTACAGAACATCTTTCATATGAGGAAAGGCTGCGGGACCTGAGGCTGTTCAGTCTGGAGAAGAGGAGACTGAGGGGGGATCTCATTAACATTTATAAATATCTAAAGGGTGGGTGTCAGGAGGTTGGGACATCCCTTTTTTCTACAGTAGCTAGCAATAGGACAAGGGGTGATGGGATGAGGCTGGAACACAAAAAGTTCCATTTAAACATAAGAAAAAACTATTTCAGAGGATCACAGAACTTCTTCAAGCCATGAGAGGCAGAGAGCAGGCGGTGCAAGCCGGACTGCTGCATTGGTACACAAAGCCCAGCTCTCAGGACTAACCTGAAAGGTGTAAAAGATTATTACCATTCCTCAGCCCATCAGGCATCAAAACATAATTAATCAATTACACACATCTCAACCCTGAGTGCACCACTTACCCTTTCCTCTGTCTAAAACCACGGATGCACAGTTTAAAAGCCCCCTGCACACACGAGCCTCTAGCACGCACAGCTCCCACCTAAGCAGGACGTTACTTCACCTGTTTTCAGCCTGACCACTCTTCTAACAGCAATATTTGCAAATCAGTTTTACGTTCCTTTGCAGGCTGCCTCTAATTCAATAAAAGCTTCTGTAGTAAAACCAGTGGAGGGGATGATTTATGTAGTCCCGTAGACAACAGCTTCAGGGGTTTAACCGAACGCCCGAGTTCCACGTAAGAGCCCGTACACAGGAGGGTTTGTCTTCACAAATGGATACATGATCAAAACAGACTTTCAATAAACACTTGCAAAGAAAAAAAAAAGGGAAAAGGGGTGGTGGGGGGAAGGAGGAATAGCAAAGTAACATAATTACCTATCTCCCTTTGGTTTTCTTTTTTGTACTGTCTTCCCTTTGGGTCGTCTTTCACTTCCTAAGCAGGGGCTCCCTCCAGGGCCTGTTACCCGTATTGATTCAAGGCCGTTGGAAGATTTCTTAAAAGTAAATTCCACTGGTTCTCCTTCTTTTAGGCTTCTAAATCCTTCCATGTAAAGCTTGCTCTGTGAATAGGAAAAACACTCTCGGTTACCATTGCCTTAAAACAGTATTTACATTCATAAACAACAGGACAAATTATCCCTGCCTGCGCTCCTAGAACACACACAGGCTGAGTAACAGCTTCCTCTGTGTGAACTAGAGCGGGTGAGACTACAAATTACAGCCTTGAAAACACTCTTCAACACTAAACAAGTAGCAGGAACCCATTTTCGGTCTCAGCAAAAATGAAACACCACTTTCCTGTCCTGTGGTGAAGGCTGTAGATGTCAGGAGCAGAGAATATGCCAGGTTCTGAAACCCCCACATCTGACAGCCACCAGGATCTGAGCTTCTAACAGTATGGTAAGAGAGCAAACGTTCATGTCAGAGCTCATTCCTTTATGATCAGAATGATCACAGCTTGTATTCCTTGTATTTGGGACACGGCTGTGCTGCTCTACCAATGAATAAGGGATGCAGTGAGTACGAGCAGCAGAAGGAAGGCACTCAGAACAAAGCCCACCAGAACGGGCAAGTCAAAGATCCCTAGTGAGCTGCTAGTTCAGAACCCTCCAAAAATTACCAAGTCAGCATGATTTAGTTATGAATTTGCATTTTCAACCACAGAAAAGGAAACTGTTATCATCAGAGAAAGTGAAACACACTGGTAACTCTTCTGATATTACACCGTAGCAGCAAAGCCTCGGGCAAGCTGAAGTTCACAGCAGCTCACCACTGATTCTGATGCCTCAGTTCCTCACAAATTACATACAGCAGCAAGTCTGCATCCCAGCATAAACCTGACGAATCAAGCTCTCACATAAAAGGCTCGCCGAGTTAAACGAGCTAGGTTTGGGTGTCAACTGCCAGACACTTGCAGTTTGTGCAGGACAGCTGTGAAATGTTTTCTCTCTTTGCTCGACAACTCTCCGTGGCAAAGAGAAAAATGTGTCCTGGCCAACTCTCACTCCATTTTCCAGCATTCAACAAGGGAATCTTATCTGGATGTGCCATCCCACTCCTGGCTCTAAGTAACATCTACCACCCAACAAATGCGACCGGGGATTGTATCCAAACCAGAGGGCAATCCCTGACATGCGCACCCTGCAATCATGTTGTGAGTGTTTCACGTTGTTTCAGTGGAGCACAAGAACTGACAGCTACAGCATTCACAGCTCACACACAAAGAGGGAGCTGGTCTCTTCGCAAGGATGCACAGAGAACAGGCCAGGAGGCAACAGGCTTGAGCTGATTCAGGGGAAACTCTATCCAGACACGAGGAGACGTTGCTCACTATGAGAGGAATTAAACCCAGAGAAGGAGCGTGGCTCCCTTTGCTGGAAATAGCTCAGATTCAGCTTGGCAGGGCACTGAATAACCTAAAGGCCCTTCCTTGCTTTCAGTAAAAGGCTGGAGCAGGCAATCTCAAAAAGCCCCTTCCAACCCAGACTTTCTGTGAGTCAGGTTTCTCAACTGGAATGGGAAAGCAGGATTCCAGACCCCACTTCCACAGCAGAGTTACCTCCGCGGACCTCTGCCATTTAACTCCCCCGTGGCTTTCTGAAGATGGACAACACTGCCAAGTCCACTTCCCACAGCACAAAGACTGACTTCAAAATGATAAAACCACCAGGAATATTCATTCTAATGAAACCATGTTCACCTTTGCTTCCAAAAGCCCCGAGTACCAGACCAGGTGACTTCTCACTGCTCCAGCAGCCACTATTCATAACACATCAACCACCACCAATGCTGCTCTGACTGAGCCAAAAAGCAAGCAAGAACACAGCTCTGTTGGTTAGGACCAGGGCTGTTTTGTCCACTGGTTAGGACGTGGCTCTTCTAACAAACACAACAGTGTGAAGCATGAGACAAACAGCTGACTTCTCTTTGAGTGGTATTTAAAAGGCAAGGGAGAGTCCGTGGGAGGACACAACCGTGAAAGCAGAAGTGTGTGGTGTCTATTCCATCAATCATGAGCCTGGCTGGTTTTCTACGTGAAAATATCACGTATGAAAAAGGAAATGTGCAAAATTTGTCCCTAATACAACTGAAGGATGGTAATTCTACACAGAGCAATGAGACCAAGTACCCAGGCAAGCAGGATTACTTCAAGCAAGCCCTCCACTTTGCAATGTCTGTGTGGCAATAAGAGGATCTTTGTCATCCCAGCTGGGAATACGCCCAAAGAACACATCCCCACTCCTCCACTGAAAATGCAGATCCTGCCTGTCCTGTGGGTCCATCTCTAGGTCCACCCATACCTCTTCAGTCCTTCAGCAGAGAAAACCTTGTTAAAACGAAATTACTGAACAAGTACTTTGTCCCAAACTCAAAGGTACATTAAATGTTCCACAATGGTGACAAGTCAGATGGGTGCTAATCACAAGGGGAACCTCAAGCAGACAAACCTTTCTTTCTCAGTAACACCAGTCATGGCATATGTGCTTTTGTCTTTTTGCGTAATTACACCTTAATAAAGACACAGTTAAGCCTCAGCAAGACTTTGCAGTCTCTCTGAGTTTCACTCTTATAAAACAAAAGGCTGACACTTGACAGGCACAAAACATGATGTCTTCTACTTTGCTTCAAAGGAAAGTGTTTAAAATGCAATCTCAACCATAGAATCACAGAATGGTAGAGGTTGGAAGGGACCTTTAGACATCATCCAGTCCAACCCCCCTGCAGAAGCAGGGTCACCTAGATCAGGTCACACAAGAACGTGTCCAGGTGGGTCTTGAAGCCCTCCAAGGAAGGAGCCTCCACACCCTCCCTGGGCAGCCTGGGCCAGGGCTCCCTCACGGAAACACTGACACAGTTTGTTCTTATGTTTAAGTGGAACTTTTTGTGTTCCAGCTTCATCCCATCACCCCTTGTCCTGTTGCTAGATACTATAGAAAAAAGGGATGTCCCAACCTCCTGACACCCACCCTGTAGATATTTATAAATGTTAATGAGATCCCCCCTCAGTCTCCTCTTCTCCAGACTAAACAGCCCCAGGTCCTGCAGCCTCTCCTCATATGAAAGATGCTCCAGTCCCCTGATCATCTTGGTGGCCCTGTGCTGGCCTCTCTCCAGCACTTCCCTGTCCCTCTGGAGCTGAGGAGCCCAGAACTGGACACAGGACTCCAGATGAGGCCTCAGCAGGGCAGAGCAGAGGGGGATAAGAACCTCCCTCGACCTGCTGCCCACACTCTTCTTGATGCATCCCAGGCTGCCATTGGCTTCTTGCCCACGAGGGCACGTTGCTGGCTCATGGTCAGTTTATTATCAATCCGGGCTCCCAGGTCTCTCTCTGCAGAGCTGCTCTCCAGCAGGTCACCCCCAGTCTGTGCTGGTGCAGGGAGTTGTACAGGGCATTATTAGTGCTCAAAAATGTTTTTCTTCTTCCCATTTTACCTCTGACAACAGGAGCTTTGTTTACAAACAAAACATTATCTTTACACGGGTGATTTTTAGTATTTTTAAAAGCCAAAGGAATGGAACAGTTTTGCTTTCACAAATTCTGTTATGCCAGGGTACTTTTTTTGTATGTTTTTTCCCCCAGCACTTCTAACACCACAAAATGCTGCAAATACCCCATTCCAAATGACTCGCACAGCACCCTCCTTGAATACACACCAACAGCTTTCCAGCGTTACAGACGGATTTGGTGCTGACTTCTTGTGTAAATGCTGTTAGCCAGCTCAATAGATTCTCTGAGGTTGCAACAACAATTCAAAGCCACAGTGGAAAAGCAGCATTTGGAATCCAGCAAAACAAATGTAAAACCCGAATCCTCCTTAACTTGTCTGCAGCGCCGCGACAAAAAATGTCTGTAGAGTTGACAATTCAATGTTGAGAGACCTAGCTCGGTATTTTCCTCACATTACTTAAACAAATAAACCCCAGACAATTAAAAGCAGCCAGAGTTTCAAGTCAGTGAACCATTTCTAGAGCCCTGAATGGGGTGTGTGGGCACGGCGCCAATGAACAAAGGGAAAAACCTGAAGGCAACGTGCTTTTCCTCCTTTCGCTCTCTTTCAGCTGTCAGAGGCTTTGCTGTTATTTTTACCAGCAGTCAATACAGTGATTTCAGGCTTGAGCTTTTTCCCTTTTTCACTTGACAGGGCCACTTCCAGTATCCCATTACTTCTCGCTATTTGAAGCCCGTAAGGTAAAGCCTCAGGCACCTCTGGTGTGAGCAACACCTTGGTTCAACGCTGTTTTGTGAGAGTATCACCAGTAACACAACCTAAGTGGGGAAAAAAAACCCCACCATCCCAAGTTCTTGGAAAGCGTTTGCTAAGAGAAAACAGAAATCAAACCACAACAAATAGAAACTGAGTGGACAAGGTGGCCCCAAAGAAAGGCACCTTGTAAGAGCGCTCACAACTCCCACCAAGCGCTAGGAAAGAATGGAAGTTTGGAGTTCAGGCTTATTACAGCTCCTGATGAGAGTACACTGCTATCACTAACGTGTGGGGAGCAGACAACAGGCTGCCCATAAGTGCCTCCTCACAGCAGTCTTGCTATTTCCAGTCAGGGCTGTGAACAACTGCTGTCACAGCCATCCAGTCCTTTAGAGGAGGAAAGAAGCTATTCAGTGGCATTTTGCTTAGATCACTTATTTTCTGCATCTCTCATTTCTGCCCCTTCTTTCTCTAGTGACTGATTGATTGCTGGGTACAATGGCCAGATGCCACAAGAATGCTGCATTTCCCAAGGTAAGAAAACAGTTTTTTCCTCCAGAATTACCTACAATTAAATCCAGACATGAAGGAAAGCATATCCTGAAGCCCAAGCACACCAACAATCCCTTGTACAGCTCTGTCAAGAGTCATCAACCTTTGAATACATCAAGAGCAGAGAGCAAGAGGACACAGAGCAAAATCCCTTGAACTGGATCTATATCTAGTGCCTTTTCCTGCATTAGGTCAAAACCAGAACGTGTTGTACGCTGCACACACAGGGGCAAGCACTACAAAATGGTACCAGTTACACCACACAAGAGATGCTGCAAGGACTTGTGCTGTCGTAGAATCATAGAATGGTAGGGGTTGGGAGGGATCTTTAGAGATCATCTAGACCAATCCCTCTGTAGAAGCCACCAAAATATCATGTTATTAATCATATAATTTGTGCTTAAATATAGATCCAGCCTGCTGCAGAGACTACCTATAACGTTACTATTCCTACTAGTACTCCTCTCTCATAACATTATTATTCCATTCTCTGCATATATGGAATTTTCTCTACTCAGTTTTCCTTCTCCTGTGCTTTAATGCCAGGCATGAAAATCAAGCTGGCCTCTTCTCCCATTTCTTATTTTAAGTATTTCCTCATGTCATGGTAGGCACAAGAAAGAGTTTCAGGATTCGGTCCAGTGAATTCAAAGGCATGGTTCCTCCTGCTCTACCTCACTCTCACATTGACTCGGGAAGAAAACTGTTTACCTCACTTGGTAGTGTCATGTTTTCTGCTACACTGCTGCTCCCTGAATCAGTCCTATGCAGAGTCAAAAAACCCACCAACACACCCCAAAAGAAGTCACACAAGTCTGTAGTCATGGCAGGTAAAGCTGTCCTGGGCCAATTTACCACTTACATTGCCTCGGTGACCTGAAACCCCACTGTGAATCCCAGCCAGATGATGATGCTCTCTGAAGCTGATGCATTTAAAAGCATCTTCTCTTGCCAAACACCAAGCTCCCTCCTCACAAGTGTTCCCTGGCTATCAGCTGCCCACACTGCATTTGGAGCCCTGCAGATCTCCCCAGGACAAAGGCCCTTCCCTTCCCTTCCCTTCCCTTCCCTTCCCTTCCCTTCCCTTCCCTTCCCTTCCCTTCCCTTCCCTTCCCTTCCCTTCCCTTCCCTTCCCTTCCCTTCCCTTCCCTTCCCTTCCCTTCCCTTCCCTTCCCTTCCCTTCCCTTCCCTTCCCTTCCCTTCCCTTCCCTTCCCACTGAGCCACTCCTCTCTTGGGCAAGCCCATCGCTTCATGCAACTGAAACCACCTCCTGTTCTGTTCCAAATACTCAGCTGCTGTAAGGCAGTTTTGGGGGTGGAAGATAGGAAGGGTGGCCCACCATAAAATCCATCAGTGCCACCAAGTCAAGGTCTCTGGTTACTCCCACAAGAGAGACAAACATGCTGAAACCTGCATGGTTTCAGAGATGGCTGAGCTGTCTCCTGCTGGAGTCTCTCTGTGAGTTTAATGGTGAAGACAGAACACAAGGCTACGACTGACTCGTTCTAAAAAGCACAGTGAGCACACGGGATCTAGCATGGAACTGATCCAGTGTAGATTGTCCCATGCACACAGGTGGAAGTGCAAAAGCACAATGTACAACCCACACAGTTTCCTGCGTTTTTCAAGTACTGAAATGTCCTCTGGTGTAAAGCACAGACTCAATGGCAGAGTTACTACAACTAAAGCACAGCTTCCTCCAGATTTACTACACCTCTCTGGCGTCGCTAACCACATTTTCAGTAGCAACTGCAGCACCTCCGTTTCCCACATGTACTCTACAACGCCGATAAGCTCGGTCTCTGTGCCCCTCTACACATCCCCCAAGCACAGGAATGACAATTCCCTAGGCCAGGAGATGTTTTAGCTGTATAAAGGTTTCCCATCCACCTCTCTCACCACCTCCTACCATCCTAAGAGACTACACACAGTTAAAAAGAGACTAGGCACAAAGGACACACCAAGGTATGGTTTATCAACAGGCAGCACGCCAACGCCGACAGATTGTTGGGAAGTCAGAGCTTACATTTAGTGTTTATTTTGTAATTCAATTGATTTAAAATGCCAATACACAAGTGAAACACGGAAATGTGGTTAAAATATTTGTTTACCAAAACCAAAGTCGCCGTGCACACAAACAGCAAGACAAGGGTATCTGACAAAACCGATGGGATTCCAGTGTCATTGCTCATAAAGAAGAGTTAAAGAGGCTGACAGTTTCATTTAGGATGAGGGGTTTTTTTGAGTTGTAGCTATTTTCACAACATTGCCCACATTGTAAGACCAAAACACCATAAAGGTGTCTGCTATACCTTAACATAAAAACGTTAAACAGCAAGACTTATCCTGTACTAACAATCCCTGACTTACAATTCAAGTTTTCTAGTCTTTCCATGGGTTTTTATCATGGTTAATCCTCTTAGCTACTCTTGCACAGCAGATTGTACATTTACTAAGGTTCTGATTATTTAAATCTGATTATTAAACTAGCTAACCTAATATCCCATCAGTTCTGCCGACTTACGTCGTCATCTGCACCTTAATTACATACAATTCTACCAGAATTAGAAAGGTGGCTTAGATATTTAGACCTATGAATAAAAGAACAGTTTTGTCTTAGAGGAAGAATGAACACAACGTTATTTTGGTTGACAGCCAGCAGCGTGCCCAAGTGTGACCAGCAGGACCAAGGAGGTGATTGTTGCCCTGTACTCGGTGCTGGTGAGGTCTCACCTCGAATATTGTGTCCAGTTCTGGGCTCCTCACTGCAAGAAGGACATTGAGATGCTGGAGAGGATCCAGAGATGGGCAACAAAGCTGGTTATGGGTCTCCAGCACGAGTCTGATGGGGAGGGGCTGAGGGAGCTGGGGATGTTCAGCCTGGAGAAGAGGAGGCTGAGGGGAGACATGATCATTCTCTGCAACTACCTGAACAAGTAATCAATGACATGACATGGCTTCAAGTTGCCCCATGGAATGTTGAGGTTGGAGCTGAGGCAGAACTGTTTCCCTGAGAGGGCTGTCAGCCCCTGTGCCAGGCTGCCCAGGGAGCTGGGGCAGTGCCCAGCCCTGGAGGGATCCCAAAGCCGTGGGGCTGAGGGCCAGGGGTTAGTGGTGGCTGTGGCAGGGTGAAGGCAAGGCTTGGACTCCACGATCTCAAAAGTATTTTCCAACTAAAACAACTCTATGAGTCTAAGATTTTCTATTTCAAACCTTTATCACTGTTTTTGGAGGGACGGGAGTGGCAGATCACCTACATATATGGCAGTCACAGCACCAGAGAGCAGAGGCACTACTAACGTGTCTCACATGGTTCAGGCATAACAGGGAACCAGTGGGTGACCTCACAAGAAATTATTCTTTAGAAACACACAGCAGTAGATGGAGATGGTGTTGATTCAAAAAGTGACTTGAACTTAGCAGCAACTTTAAATTATTAGTTGGGAGAACATCTGATTTGTAACCGTATTTAACAGTTCTCTAAACAGCTGCATCCCAAAAGCTGACAGAAATGCTGGTCTGCAGCCACTTCTATTATCAAAGCATAAGCTGTATTCTGTTAGGAAGGACACATCCCATGTTTCAGTGAAACACCTCTGAATTTACAGCAGTACAAATGAGAAAACAGGGCAAAAGCCTTCTAAAGTAAACAAGAGGCTGATTAAAAGGATTTTTACAGAGGAGGACAAGGGATTTTCACAAAGAATTAAACCCATTTGCTCAGGTATTGGGGAAGTACTCAGAAATGCTTGAAAAAGTGTACTTTTAAAATAGCATCTTATTACTATAGTTCCGATTCTGTTTATTGAGGAAGCAATTATGAAACTGGAATGACACATATCCAGCTGCATTAACCCAAGGACAGCAATGTTGGCTTTTGCTCAGCTCACACAACAAAAGACTACTTAAGTATTATTTAAGACCCGGATACTGAATCTGTCACTTTTATGCCCCAATTTTAGCACGCTCTGCCAAAGAATGTTTTCCAAAACCTCATGAAAGAAGGTCAAGGCCAGCTGCACAGAAGGACACAGAGGGGTTCCTTCGGGACAAGTCCTTCCCCTTACCATCTGCTGACACAGCTCCCACCAACGCTCCTGGGGTAGAGCAGACGCAGAAGTATCAGCCTGTTAATTCTGAATGTGTTTGCTTTTGTGGCTTGGTTTCACCTCAGACATGCCAGACATCTCATTACGAAATGCAGGCAGGTGACTAGTTCTGATGCAGTTACAAGGCAAACATTCCACAGGAGGAATGCTTCGAAACGCTCCATGGTTTAAAAGCTGCATCACTTAGTAGCATCCTTTCAAGACAACTATTTGAGCTGTAGACTCTCCACCATCCTTCATTCAGCACATTGTTTCACAGGACACTGGTAGCACACACAGGCTTCCACTGCCTGTCAGGGTACAGATCCAGACTGACAAAGGCAGCACAAAAATTGAGTATCTCCTCTTCTAAATACCCTTTCCATACCGAGGTATTGCAAGACCATGTCTTCACTCAGTCTCTTTCCTGCACAAATGCAACAGTGTGGTCTCAAAGACTGCCCAACATCAATCAATCAGTGAAAACCACCAACCCTCCCTGCACCAACAGCTCAGTACCCCCGGAACCCCTGAAACCCATGACAAAATACAGCCTGAAATCTCTGCCATCTATATTACTCCTTTACAGGTCCAATAAAAGTTGCCTGCTCCCTCAGCTGTTTGCTTTTTATGTCAGAAGTAAACAAACTCCAGGCTCCATTTTTATTGGACTGTTCAAAGAGAAAGTTCCAGAGGCTAAAATCAGAGGTACATCACATAATAACTATGGTGCAAGAAATACAGCTGAGTTTTGGGGAACAGTAAATTCTGTGTATGCTACTCACAGACTCCTTTCAGTGACATTCACACCAACGTTTATTCCCAGGCTACCATGTAAGACGCAGCCATTAGTAGCTGAGAACACAACACAGTATGTTGGGGGGTAGCAGGTGAGCATAAAGCCAAGTAAGCACAAATGAAAGTGAGAGGAATAAAAAAGGGTTAGGCTTGCAGCTGCATGTGCAACTTCAGTTCTTTTCTAGGTTTGTCCCTCCTTGGCTGTACAAACTCAGTTTTCCCTTATCATTGTTTATATACATGTGTGAAGGCAAATGTAATTTAAAGCCAACTCCATAACCTAGCTTGATCAAATAGACAAAGAGAAGCCAAATTAAACATGGGGCCACACAAGGTGCCCATTACCAAGTATAATAAAAGGTTAGCTAGAAAGCTCTTACTGGGAGACAAAACTACTTGCCAGTAGCTTAAGTTCTCTAGACACCTCTTACATATGCTACAGGGGGAACAGGCACGTTGCAGTATTTAACCACAAAGGTTTTTGGAAACACAGGCAGTGCCTACACTGGATGTATTTGCCCAGCAGTTCTTGCACCAGCAGCTTCCACAGGAGTATCCCATTGGGAGAGGAAGGGAGCAAAATCAGGGAAAGGGGCACAGGAGAATGAAGGCTCCTGAACAATTGCTCAGGCTCTGGCCAAATGAGCTCTAGTGATTACCAGTAGATTCCCTTGGGTGTGGGTCAACCACTCATTTGTGTAGTCTCTGACTTTCAGTTATAGCTATGGAACATATAGGGGTGGAGATAACGAAGCTGGAGATGCAAGGAAGTAAAGCTACCAGGGAAAACTGAGAAACCATGCGTGGGAATGGCTCAGCTTTTGGTAAATGTGGTTTTGGAAGATGGTAGATGACATTGGCACATGAAGTAACTTGAAAACCTTGAGTAGGAACACAGTGAACCCTTCAGGGCAGATTTGTTACTACTGTCTTCTGCAACACCAAAATACCACACCACTTCCCAAAAATACAGGAGCAGCAAGCAGGCTGACATCAACACGAGTGGGAGTCCCACCTGCAGGGCTCTCTGTGTTCCACCTTAGTCAGATCCCTGAAAACATTACAACGTAGAAGTAGAGAGGATACACATACCAGTGGTGTGAACACAGAGCAGATGCTGTGCTCTCTTCCCACCAGGCTTGGATAGCTGGAGGACACGCTTACTCCTTTAGATGAGTCAGATTTTGCTCACTCAGTCAAAAAAAATGATCTCCACCTTCAGGTGAGGACTCAAAACTGCTACAGATAACGACGGAAAGTCTCGTTGTCTCTTACAAAACACATGTAGGATGAAAGGCATAAATGCATGAGCAGGTAAGGATTTCATCAACCAAAGGACAACAAGGTATTGATACCTCAGTAAGGCTGAGTTCCAGCAATGTTGGATAATGCAGTCAATGCCTCTCTGATTAGAAAGGCACAGTCTAAGAAAACGTTCTGTGGTAGAGATCTTGCATTTCTGTTCAGTATGTTGCCAAATTTAACCTCATCAACCTGCTTGTTTGATATTAGACAAGTTCACAAAGTACACTACTAATGGCTGCATCCACCAAATAATGCACTAATTCCAGAAGCTGGCCACTGCCTTACACAGCACAGGGAGGATGGCAATGCTTCTGCACCACCTTTTCAGTGTCAGAGGACACTATGATTTGTGGCTATGAGGCTGCACAGAGTACTGCATGAAGGCTGAGCAGCAACATAACCAGCAGGCACTGCCACACAATCACAGCTGGAGAGTGGATGCCGTGAGCTGAAGCATATTCTGAGTACACACACACACCCCCCAGGGGAAACCTCGCACAGGACAGTTAGGACAGGTGAACAACTGCCTCTTTCAAGACACAGGTAAGTAGACAACACAGGTAACATCCCTGCCAAGGCAGGTCCCACCTAGATCAGGTCACACAGGAACATGTCCAGGTGGGTCTTGAAGCCCTCCAAGGAAGGAGCCTCCACACCCTCCCTGGGCAGCCTGGGCCAGGGCTCCCTCACTGAAACACTGAAAGAGTTTTTCCTCATGTTTCAAAGGAACCTTTTGTGTTTCAGCTTCTTTCCATCACTCCTTGTCCTGTCATTGGATACAACAGAAAAAAAGGCTGCCCCAACCTGCTGACACCCACCATTTATATACTTATAAATGTTAATAAGATCCCCCCTCAGTCTCCTCTTCTCCAGACTAAACAGCCCCAGGTCCCGCAGCCTTTCCTCATCAGGAAGATGCTCCAGTCCCCTGATCATCTTGGTGGCCCTGTGCTGGCCTCTCTCCAACAGTTCCCTGTCCCTCTTGAGCTGAGGAGCCCAGAACTGGACACCGGATTAAATTAATGTTTGTTTTCTTCCCCAAGCTGAGCAGTCCTGTCTGTTTTCACTTGAGGCCGTAAGTGGCAAGTGAGCTCTCCCTGTCCTTGGAGATTCCAAAGGCCCTCTGTACTTATGGCTGATGGTGGTCCTTTGTTCCTAGGTGGCCCTAAACCAGGACACATTTGTCTAGAGGACCATGTAGGCTTGGTAAACATTCTGCTCATGAGCAAAACGTGATCATGGGTTGAGATGGGAAAAAAACCAAAACCAAGAAACCCACACAAAACTCAGGAGACTTTAACCACATTTGTTCAGCTGAACACATGTGAATGATTCTGAGGCCAACCCTATATAATCTCTCTTTCCCAAAAGACATACCCCTTTGATTCAATGCATCTTAAGGACAGATTCATAAACAGCTTTTTTCTTTATAGGCTCACACTGCTGCTGCATCTCCCAGCTATGCCCCATCGTGTGAATATTCACTTTAACCTTACCCTTTCCTTGCATTCTTGTGGCCATCACTAGTCACTGTGAAGCTGCTGCAGCTCATACACCACGTGGGATTTTGTTATGGACACGGGAACGTTCTTCAGAGTAACCAGGTGCATAACTGTCTCTTATGTAGACAGGTGAGACACTTTTGAGGTAAGAATCATTCTTACAAAACAAGTGTTAACACGAAGTAGGAAGTCAAGACTACACAAAACTACAGTCAGGTTGTGTGGGTTTTTAAAGGTAACACTGATTAGACTGATTAATCACCCTCTGTGCTTCCAGAGAGTTGAGCCCCCGAGGCTAACAGTGAGAAGGAGAAACTTGAAGAAAGGGAGCGGATAGTTGGTGGCAGAGTTGGGACATTTCAATGCACAGGAAAGAGAGAACAGACACAGAGCTGAGAGATACATCATTCTCCACAGATTAAAGACCTCAGACAGTTAAAACTAGGAATAGGTGGAGATGCAAGATTAGTCTGCATCAGTAACATGTTTGCATTTTCAATTCAGCTGTTAGTTTAGAAGAGAGTCAAAGCAGCATAAACCACCAAATGGATATTCCAGCACAATTTAAGGACAATATATATACATATATACCAAATCTATATACAGCTCATGCCTGATAAGCTCCTCAGCGGATCATAGATCATATAATGGTAGGGCTGGAAGGGACCTTTAGAGATCATCCAGTCCAACCCCCCTGCAGAAGCGGGGTCACCTAGATCAGGTCACACAGAAACGTGTCCAGGTGGGTCTTGAAGCCCTCCAAGGAAGGAGCCTCCACACCCTCCCTGGGCAGCCTGGGCCAGAGCTCCCTCACGGAAACACTGACACAGTTTGTTCTTATGTTTAAGTGGAACTTTTTGTGTTCCAGCTTCATCCCATCACCCCTTGTACTGTTGCTGGCTACTATAGAAAAGAGGGATGTCCCAACCTCCTGACACCCAGCCTTCAGGTATTTATAAATGTTAATAAGATCTCCCCTCAGTCTCCTCTTCTCCAGACTAAACAGCCCCAGGTCCTGCAGCCTTTCCTCATAAGGAAGATGCTCCGGTCCCCTGATCATCTTGGTGGCCCTGTGCTGGCCTCTCTCCAGCACTTCCCTGTCCCTCTGGAGCTGAGGAGCCCAGAACTGGACACAGGACTCCAGATGAGGCCTCAGCAGGGCAGAGCAGAGGGGGAGCAGAACCTCCCTTGACCTGCTGCCCACACTCTTCTTGATGCCTCCCAGGCTGCCATTGGCTTCTTGCCCACGAGGGCACATTGCTGGCTCATATTTAGCTTATTAGCAATCAGTTTATTAACTGATTTATTAACATTTCCATTGTCTCTCCATCCCCAGCTGAAGGCAACACCAACATTCTGCTGTTTTGCAACAGAAGGGACTGCAGTTTCATTCATGTTTCTGTGACAGTAGCTTCCAGCTCACTTTCCTCCTACACCTCCACCTCACCCTGGCAGCTGTTTGCATCCCTGGCCACCCTTCTATGGCACAGACACTGACCACTCTGACTTGTGGGGATCATGGAGCTTCTCTGATGTGAACAGTGGCAAAAATCAGATACCAAATTTCCCCAGCTGGGTCTGCCACGCAGCTTCACAAGCACTTAGGCTAGCCCAACAAGGAGAGTGCTATAAAAGCCCCTGAAGCTTACTGAGGCAGCAGCAGCGCTGCCAAATGTGAGAGTAAGACGGCTGTAGGACTCCCACCGAGAAGGGTGACTGCAGGAGTTCCAGCCTCCACCTGTTCACCACGCTGCTACGGCAGAGCCAGCTCAGCTGCTTGCAGAGCAGCTGCTGACCTGCTGCATCTTACAGCTTTGCATCTTAGTCAGTGCCCGTTCTCCCTAGTGCAGCGGACTGTGGCAGCTTCCACAGCTGCTCTGTGAGCAGCTGAGCCATCTCTGGAGGGAGGGTCTGCCATTCCCTCTAGCCATCTCCCAAGGAGCTCACCTCCCCTTTTACAACTCCCCAAATAAGCTGAGGAATAGCCTGCACATCCATTTCTCCAACTAAATGCGCTCTCGAGAAGTGTCTCAGGAGACACTTCTGCACCTTGCATGCAGAGGTGTTCACTGATACTCTGCTGATGTAAAAGCAATTCGAGGATTTGCAGTTCTCACTGGTGGTATCTAGCAAGCAAAAGCTAGCATAGACCTGTCCTGAGTTACTGTCCCTTAAAAAAACCCTAAGTATCACATAAAACCTTTCTACCAGTTACGATAACTTGCAGCTGATTTAACAAAAGGGGAGGGAAAAGCACCCTTAAATACAGGGAATGAAAAGTGTATATATGGTATGTCTGTATTCCTCTGTGTTTGTTTAAGAAACATCATAAATGGTCTTTAACTTCTGTTTCTAGGTTCACAGAACCACAGAATCTCAAGGGCTGGAAGGGACCTGGAAAGCTCATCCAGTGCAACCCCCCTGCCAGAGCAGCACCACCTAGAGCAGGGCACACAGGAACTCATCCAGCTGGGTTGGAATGTCTCCAGAGAAGGAGCCTCCACAGCCCATCTGGGCAGCCCCTGCCAGGGCTCCCTCACCTCAACAGGGAAGAAATTCTTCCTTGTGTTTCTTTGGAAACTCTTCTGTTTCAGCTTGTCCCTGTTTCCCCTTGTCCTATCACTGGCCATCCCTGAGCACAGCCTGGCTCCAGCCTCCTCACACCCACCCTTGATGGATTTATAAACACTAATAGGTTCACAGGAACTTTCTTAAATCACACCTTTAAGGTCACTTTTATACACTTTTGCAGAAACTGATGGGCCTGATTTTGCTTCTGTTGATAATTAGTGGAGAAAAGTGACAGGAATTACCAGGTTACATAAGGAAGATGGATTAAACAACATTTACACCAGAGTATACTTTGTAAAGACTCTAAATCAAAACTCTGGATGGCTCCAGATAGACTTACTAACTACCTCAGTAATGTAGTTGCAAACCAGGACAAGCAACAATAACATTTTTTCCCCAATTCACTTCCTTTTAGCTTTGGTTCATATATCTGCTTTGATATCTTATGTTTGTGCCTCAGACAAAATATCCTCTTCCTTCCAGCATCCCAGCCCCTGTGCACAACTTCCTCAGCCTTGGAGAAAGAGAGGATAGCATGCCCTGGAAAGTGTATATACCTACTACTCTGCCAAAGAGGAAAACCTCTCGAGACAAAATAACCCCACTGCAGGCCTCTGTCTGATTTTTGCTTGTCAACATTTCAACCTCTTCAACAAAATCTGACTGAACAGCATTCAGGTTTAACAGAACTTTCCATGCACTTCAATACCACATGCATCTATTCATCAAAATGCACTGCAACGTAGGGTTTTGATGTAGACAGATGAAATCTGGAGGGTGTTTCCACAGATGGTGGCGGCTCTGTTAACTCTAGTACTGAATTTCAAGCTTCTTCAGACAATCACCTTAAACCATCAAGCCCTCAGTGAAGTGTTTCACCATCTGCCTAGGATTTGAAATGTAGGACTGGGCCTAATTAGTAGCAAAAATAAACAAATAAGGAAGGAGCAATCCCAAACCAGGCTGTTCTGCCCCACACCACAAACCCACTGTCCTCATCACCTCAAGCCAATTTTCTCTGTATGCTCCAGCACAGCTGGCGAGTGCCAAAGCTCAGCTCTGGATTTCCAACACTCACCCAGGTTCTACAAGATCCCTGATACACGTGCTCACTGCAGACACACATTTACTCCCCGTTTGCTTCCTTCCTCAGCTTCCCTCTCCAAATGCCACTAGCTACTTCTGTTTTGATTAGGACTCAGCTTTCCTGGTCCCCAGTAGAAGTCAAAGACGACAAGCCTGCAATAATACGCTCTACATGGAGACTTCTGCACTTCAAACAAGCACTGGTATGTACTATTTAACAATGAGAAGCAATGTGATATTGACCCCACTTGCTTGCCCAGAACTTCCAGTTTCCCCAGGCAATTAAGAAGCTTTTTACAGGCTCATAACAATGCAGAAATGGCAAAGATGTGCTAGATGAATGGATGCATCCTTGCAAAAGCACGAGGTCACATGTGTAATAATATATGCCAGTCAGCATTCAGCGTGTCATGTCATGCCCAACTCGATCTTAGGATAAAGTAGTTAAACTGTGGCTAAAATACCAGGAATTTGAAGAACAGACACTTGATGGTCAGTCAAATTAAGGGAAAAGGTTTCTTTTCAGATGCTGCTTACATGTCTAGTTTTCCATTCATTCCTCTGTTCACAATCATACCTGAATAGTCTCAGTAATTTTCCCTCCTTCTTTTGTTACAGGTACAACAACAGGAGCAAAAATTACAACATCTATAGGACAGCACAGTGCAGGAGGACTCCACGAAAGAAAAAAGGCTCTCTTCCATCTCTACAAACCTTATATTGGCAGTAACTTGCAGCAACATTAAGAATTTTCAGATGAAAGTGAAAAATTTCAAACCAACCATGTTCCTTTCAAGGAGAAAACAAAACACACCAACCCCTGCGTGCTGCTCCTCCCTTCCTTCCTCTCACCACCTCATGAAAGACGATCCCAAAGGAGGATCAGGTTTAAGGTCCAGGTTCAGAAATCCTGTCGCAGTCCCTTAACATGGCAACAGCTCTGGACTTGAGAGCCAGGTCCTAACAAACATCTTCTAAATGGAACAACCCATCTCATCCTGAGAGACCACACTGCTCAGGAAGAGACTGGCAAATCACAACCCTTGATACTCACAACTGCGTTATTTCATTGCATCTGTTTACCTCCAGCACCCTTCCCTCCGTTACCATCTTTAACATCTGAGACTTACACCAAGCAAAAGAGAACAGACACGTTTCCAGCACATGCAAGTAAAACGAAGCCACAGCATTCAGCATCCAAAAAAAGCTGCGAGTACCATTTTTCAGCACAGAAACAGATCCACAAGCCTCATCCTTTTCTCTGACCTGGGGAAAGCTCATGTGCACCACACAGGGTTCCACTCGCCTCACCTCTCCAGTCTGCTTTACCCTTTGACAAACAGATCTCCTCCTACAACTTCGGGAGAGCTGTTCACACGCAGCAATGTGCAGAATTCAGCTCCTAACAGACAAGCAAACTCTATTATTCATTCCATGCCGACTTACTGAAAGCCCAAATGACCATACTGAGACAAACTCACCCAGGTGAACATTCCTTGGATTTAACAGTGTTACAAAGGACCAACTGCTACTCTTCCTCTTTTTGTTTCCCATCTACAAGAAACCCAGTGGACAAGGCACGTTGCTGCACTGGGCATGGCTTGTCTTTGGAAAGCAAAATCGGGCTTTAGGACTTGCCATTTTGATACGACACTGACTCAAACACTTGACCCAAGCTTAGAAGGTGTATCAGGACAAAGCTGAAAAAGAGCAAGAGTGTAGATGTTTGTAAGGGCACCATATTTACACTGCACACACACACACACACACGTGGCTGACGTGCTCCGACCTTAAATAATGCATCTAGCTCCAGGCACCTTATCACCAGAAGGGTAACAGCAACCTGAGCGTGGTTCAGAGCAGATCAATCAAAATGATCAATGCTGAAGGAAGGACTTGAAAGGCAGAGCTGAAAACTCCATAGCGTGGCTGTTTCATGAAGGGAACTTTCATTGGGTGAAGGGGAAGAGAAGTCCCAACAAAAGCATCATCCATCAGAAGTACATCAATATGCACAATTAGCAAAGGACTGACTGGAGGAAAAAACCCATCTGTGACTGTAATCTGCTCACAACCAAGGGGGGAACTCTGACAAGAGAGTAAAATTATCTATTGCAAGCTCAGAACTCTAGGTGTAATGAGACTCAACAGTTAATTTCCTCAACTATTACAGGAATTTTGACTCCACATCCAGTAAGTATTTTACCCACAGCCAGATCTCATCAACTGAGCACAACCTCACCATGAAAAGGTAAAGGAAGGAAAGATGTTGTTGCAGGGTTCAAGCTTGCATTGACAGGAGCTGGACTGTGTAAGAGAGAAGCTTCTTTCTTCTGCCTGGACTGTACAAAACGATACTGGTAGCTACACAGATTGCAGAAGGCCTGAACTCATGCAACACTATGCACACACAAACCCACGATGAAGCGTGTTCAAGGCATTTTTGAACAGCAATATGTTGTTCCAACACATTCATAAGATAACACCTTTGCCTTGAAAAGGCCTTTTCTGGTGACTAAATTTCTCAGATTAATGAAACTAACAGGAAGAGGGGCTCAACCACCTTTCAGGCAACGGGCTCTGTTGTACAAGCAGCACTGCTGAGCAACATCACTCATTTAAAGGCATGGTTGTGCGCTGGCTACTACTGTTACCACGGGTCAGTTAGCCAGCTAACATGGAAGCACTGTGTACAGCAATAGAAATGACCTGAAATGTACTCTGAAACAAAACAGATGCTGCTGCTGCACGTGAAACGGAGACAAACTGCTTTTGACTGATAGAAGATTCACATTACTTTATGTATATCCTAGATTTCATCAGAAAGGAAAAGGTGACAAATGTGTTTTGTCATAAGAGCCATGCATTGCATACACACACACACACTTATACTTATATATACATATATAAGTAATATCTTCACTCAGAAAGACACATCTCTCAGTAATACTCCAAATGACCCAGGCACAGGGTTCCCATGCGATGACACACACTCTTTTTCACTGCATTTCACACTGTGATAGGTCTTAGAAACTCAAAGACACTGATAAACTGTAGATGATTAAAGCATAAACAAAGATGTCTCACATTTCCTTCTTGTTCCCTCCTTTAGGGCTCACAACTTCATGCTTCCCACATGCTTGTTGATTATTCTCCATTACTGCTTTCCATGTTTGGAACAGCACACCTTATTCACATTTAAATGCATTGCACTGTTGTGCAGTTGGATGCACTTGGATTTTATTTCCACAGCTCTAAGGATATCTTTGTTCCTAAATGCATTTGTTTTTTTAATTAACAACACTGCCATTCTTCATAAGTTTCTATTATTTGGGAAGCAAAAAGAATGACACAGAATGACAGAAAATCGGATGGAAAAAAAGGCATTTTATCCTTGAAGTAAATTCACAGAGCTGTAAAGAGCAGTTTCACCAACTGAAAAGGTAGAAAGGAGGGAAGAAAAGAGGGGAAACCAGGAGGAAGGGTGCTCCTCCTTTGATAAGCACTGCATTCATTCAGCAGCAAGGGGCATGGGGGAGGGGGAGAGAGCACCTCCCGTGCCAGTACAAAGCAGTGAGTGTAAGAATTTGGTACATTCTCTGTCGGATTCTAGGCTTTGTGGATAATTCCAAATGCAAGCAGGTAAGACTGATATTCAGGCCCTGAGGGCCAGGGTAAGACAGTAGGATCAGAAATGCACCCCAGCAAGGAGCAACGGCAACAGCAGCAGCATTCCTCCCATGTTTCGGTCACCTTCTAATTAACCTAATGAAAGGTGTATTGTTTAAAGAAGCCTGATGAGAATTACCACAGATATGGCCAAGCCATCACAGGGAACAGTGAAAGGGAATCACTGCATAATCGTGGAACACCCCCCTGCCCCGTCACTGCCAACGTCACAGAAAATGGCCAACCACGTAAAAAGTTAAGATGCCTTTCTGCCTTCCTAACATGGCCCTAGCCAGACCCAAAATGGTCTCTCTAGCTGATAGCGCTCTTCTGATCCCAGAGAAGACGTCGTTGCAACTGCAGACTAACAGAAGGGCTCCTGCTTCACAAACCACACCACAGAGCTTGGGAATAGCTCCCTCAGCTTTGTCATTTTGTCCGTGTCTGGCATCTGGGGCTCCCGTGCGTGAAGGCGTTCATGCCAGCTCCCACGTCCAGGCTGCTCTGCTTAAAGCTAAACCCGAGGGCCACACAGCCCTCCTCTCCCCAGCAGCACGACAGAATTGGTCCCAGTTCCTTCACCTTTACCAGGTTTGGGGTTTGTTTTTTTTGTCTAGGAAGGAGTATTTTAAAACCAACCAAGCAAACCACACACACGCTTCAGAGTATCACCACAGGGATGCTCCCAGGTCCCAATTACTGCAGAATAACTCTGTAATTATGTCTTCATTTCACTAACTAATCTCAGATGAGCTTTTAAAAAGCAAGAAAAACGTTTGGAGTCGTATTCAAACGTTATCTGGATGAAACCCGACATTTATTTATCCTTTTCCAAGCTTAATCCAGTTTAATTGAAAACCTTTTTTTTCCCCTCCCCTTTTCCAAAAGAAAGGCACATCAGCTCACAATCAGTCTGGTGACAAAAGATAAACCTTGTTAAAAACATAAGCGTGGCATTTGAAAACAAACAAAAAGCACGGGAGCAATTCCTAACCAAGCAGGACCGTGTGAAGAAACACCACCAGTCCTTCGCTCAAACCTCCAGCCACAGAGACTAAGCGCAATCTAAAGACCTTATTTACTCAAATCGTACACCGCCAACAAAACCACTATCCGAGGCAACGCTTTTAATTACAGATGTACCTAAAGACCTAGGAAAAAAAAACCCAAGCTTACTTCTCTTCGCGTGAAACCGGAGCCCCACTGAGCTCAGCCAAATGTGGCTGCCTGAGATGGAAGGCAGGGGAAAAAAAATGAGTCTTACTTGGTGTACAAAGACATCAACTGGAGACTCCAAGGGGCTTCCCTCTCGGTTGCTCATGGAGATATACCCGAATCCTATTCTCACATTAAACCATTTGCAATGGCCGGTTCCGTGCAAAACCTGGGATTCCTCCTCTTCCTCCTGCTCCGGCAACTTCCCGGGCTTGTCTCCACCTTTACTCGCCCCTGCTGAGGAAGAGGGAAAGGCGTGGGGGGGCGGGATGGGGGGTTGGGAGTGGTGCGGGGAGAGGGGGGGTGGAAAAAGAAGGAAGGTGGGGGACAAGATGCAAAGGATAGAGTTAAATTCTGGTAACAGAATTGGCGCTGTATGAAGGGGTCACTACAGAAGGAACGAGGGGGAAACGACAACAAAAAAAATCGAACAGAACAAGAATGCAAACGCAAACGGACGAAAGATATTTTTTTTCCGTTAAGCCCTAAAACAAGCAACTTCTCCCCAAAATGCGTGAATAAAAAAGGGCAATGAAAATGCCCGGAGGTTAGAGGGAGGAAGCACCGCGGCACGGAGCCTCTCCCCCGCCCTCTGTGCCTGGGCAGCCCACGTTGCTGTACATACGTGCATTTTTCCATTTAACTCCATCTTTCAGCCACATTACAGCCCGGAACGCGATACTTTACTTGAATATTGCTGGTTTAAGACCGATCCCATTTCTCAACAGAAAACTCTCAGCCCAATTAGTCTCTCCTCGCAAGGCGCAGGACCCGAGGGAGGGGGGAGAGGCCGGTCGGGGAAGGGGTGCAGGAGAGAGAATAAGCCAAATTGGGTAGATTGCACAACTAGTTACTGCACATGCGGCGCCGAAACCACTATTTTGCACCGTGTCTCCATCTCTCCTTGGAATAAACTTTCGATTAAAGTTGGGACAGGTGTACGGCCGTTTTCTCTCATCCCACCACGGCAACTGTGCTTAATCAAACAGGAACAATTCAAACAATAGCCCCCTGAAAGCTTTTCAAGTTGTGAATCGGTGTGGGCGGTACGGAACAGTTTCTTAGCTGGGTAACAATGGGTTAGGAGAAAGCCCCCTTGCGCGAGCTGCTAAAAAAGGGTAATGCATAGTTGGGTTAAAGGGGGAGGGGGGGAAAGGGGGGGGGGGGTTAGAGAGAACGAACGAGCGAGTGAAAATCATCATAAAACAATAGAAAAAAAGAAAATTAACCTTCGGCCATGTTGCCCCACGGGCCCTCTGCTCCAAACTCGTGAGATGAAAACTTTCCCTGCGGATCGAAGTGCTCTTCTGCATGGATCTCACTGAAAACAAAGACAGACAGGCAACTGGTTATAAAATACCGCACCACAGAATCACAGCATGGTAGGTGCTGGAAGGGACCTTTAGAGACCATCCAGTCCAACCCCCTGACAAAGCAGGTCCCACCTAGATCAGGTCACACAGGAATGTGTCCAGGTGGGTTTGGGAACCTCCAGAGAAGGAGCCTCCACACCCTCCCTGGGCAGCCTGGGCCAGGGCTCCCTCACCTCAGCACTGACACAGTTTTTGCTTATGTTTCAATGGAACTGTTTGTGTTCCAGCTTCATCCCATCATCCCTTGTCCTGTCAGTGGATACAACAGAAAAAAGTGCTGCCCCAACCTCCTGACATTGAGATATTTGTCAATATTAATGAGATCTCCCCTCAGTCTCCTCTTCTCCAGACTAAACAGCCCCAGGTCCCGCAGCCTTTCCTCGTATGAAAGATGCTCCAGTCCCCTGATCATCTTGGTGGCCCTGTGCCGGCCTCTCTCCAGCACTTCCCTGTCCCTCTGGAGCTGGGAGCTGACAGCTCAGGTTTTCTGTGTCAGGAAGGCTCAGAACCAGCAGGCACGGTGTCTGCTGGTGAAACAGCAGCGGCTCCTGCGTCCTTCTTGATGAAGGCCGAGCTACATTTGAGAATCTCTTTCCCAGTCCCTCGGCAGGTGCTCCCTTGCCGCCCCGGCGCCAAAAGCCCACCCGGTGCGTGCGGCCGGGAGCCCGTACCCGGGGCCGCCATCCCAGCTCCCCTCACAGCCGCACGGGCCGCCCCGGCAGAGGGCGACAGCCAGCCAGGCATCCATCCCGCCGCAGCGAGGCACCCAGCGCCGCACGGCCGCGGGGCCACGGCAGCAGGCGAGGCGATCCCAGCGCCGGCCTCTCCTCACACTGAGGCGATCGCCAGCGCCAGCCTCCTCACACTGAGGCGGTTCCCAGCGCCGGCCTCTCCTCACACTGAGGCGATCGTCAGCGCCAGCCTCTCCTCACACTGAGGCGATCAGCAGCCTCCTCACACTGAGGCGGTTCCCAGCGCCGGCCTCTCCTCACACTGAGGTGATCGCCAGCGCCGGCCTCTCCTCACACTGAGGCAATCAGCAGCCTCCTCACACTGAGGCGATCCCAGCGCCAGCCTCCTCATCCTGAGGCAATTCCAGCGCCAGCCTCCTCATCCTGAGGCGATCGCCAGCCTCCTCACACTGAGGAGGTCACCAGCCTCCTCATCCTGAGGCGATCCCAGTACCAGCCTCCTCATCCTGAGGCGATCCCAGCGCCAGCCTCCTCATCCTGAGGCGATCACCAGCGCCAGCCTCCTCATCCTGAGGCAATTCCAGTACCAGCCTCCTCACCCTGAGGCGATCCCAGTACCAGCCTCCTCATCCTGAGGCGATCACCAGCACCAGCCTCCTCATCCTGAGGCAATCACCAGCACCAGCCTCCTCACACTGAGGCGATTGCCAGCGCCAGCCTTGCTCCTCACCCTGTGGCAGCTTCAATTCACCCTTGGATGGCTTCACCTGTATCGAGGCCATAAAGAAGAGACATGCAGAGTGGAGATACTGGCCCCAGATATAACCGTGTTCTAATGGACGTGCTGCTTTCAGCCAGGGAAACCCGAGCATGGTGGTGGAGGGATGCAGTGCCCTGTCATGAGCCAGGCTCTCACCCAGGGCCAGGTCCCCTGCCCCGGCCTCTGCCTCAGCCAAGGCAAGGGTCTGACACAAGCTTTTGCAGTGCTTGTGCTGCAGACGGTTCCTAACGGCACTTAGGTTTCAATTCAGAAGAAAATACATCAAGAGCTGGCAAAGAGTCATAACACAGGGTTGGTTGGTTTTCTCTTGAAAATGTGCAAGTGGTGGTTACTCGGGGTGCTGTCTTCAATGGGACACAGCTGCCCAGGAGCCACTCCAGCCCACACGGGCAAGGCAGGCCTCCTCCCTAGCGCTCAGACATGGCTGAAGTCCACAAACACTCTTCTCTTAGCCTTGTTAGCCAGTCTAACAGTCTTCCAGTTAGAGTCTGGAAGAAACCTCCAGCAATCCCTTATTGAACCCTCTTGCTATGTAACACGCACCAGGAATGCCAGTCCTTGGATTACATTAGTTCTAACCCATGATACCAACAACTAACTACATGCCTTTGGCATGGTGATTCTATGCCAGTGATGTTCAGCACTAAGCTCTCTATGGCTTCTGTTTCTTTGTTTTATTAAAGTCACACTGAAAGCATAGACATGGTACTGGAGAGAACTGAAACAATGATTTCTCTTTTCTAGCTTTCTCTTCACCATCAATGCACTTAAAAGTGGTTGCACAAATATTTAGCCCCGGTGGAATCAACTAAGGATTAAAACAGACCGTAGCTGTAACTAACTGCATGTACAAAACAGTGCACCATCTTCTGTCTCAAGCCCAATGGCAAAACACTTCAAATGCTCAAGATTCCTGGAAAGGAACAGGGCACTGTTTCACCCATTGTTCAGTGGTTGCTGCCAGTCTGTAGAAAATCAAGATGTCTAGTCCAGAATCTACCCACAGAATCTACCTTCCAAAGCGATGCTATTGATAAAACATGCATTGTTCTCAAACAGACTGCAAAATGGACATTGACATTTGCAAATCCACTATAGCAAATGATGCTTCAGCATCTCCCTCTTCAAATCTAACCATCAGCATCTTCAATATTAGCAAGACACTAGTCATCTTGACTTTAAGTAGGCCAACGACGAATAACAATAGCCCAATGGCATCTGCCAGTATTGCAAAACTTGCACACAGTCATTTCCTGTCAGACCTTTATAATCCTTATGGAAAGCATTAATTAAATGTAGCACACATTCCCCATAAATTAGTTGTGCAGCAGAAAAACAAACCTTGCCATTCCCTGATAACTGTGATAATGTACTTCAAGTGACCTGCTTCCATTTCTATGTCACGTTGCACTTTGGAGCTTTGTGTGGTTTTTCCAGTGGAACCTGTATTCTCCAGTGAGAGCAAAGGGTCCCCAGAAGATCACAAGCAAGATTCGGGTTACAAAAAGCAACAGAAAGTGTTGTGGGAGAAACAGAGTGAATTAAGCGCATACAGACTGTACTATCAGATCCTACATTACTGCGCTGAAAACGGTTGCACAAATGCATCTAGTATACAAAGCACAGAGTGTATTTATGCTGAACAGGCATCGTGATCCTCCAACACCAAGAAAATTCGTCTGTGTTAATGTCCTCAAGTAATATAAATTGCTTGCGTCAACAAACACAGAACAATTAGCTTGTTACCCTTAAACCGAGTTTAAAATAAGCAAATTGTTTGATGACTTTGATGTTTTCCACCCAAAATGTGCTGGCTAATTTTTCCATTCCAGTTCCCATTCCAATCTTTTAACTGCCTTAATCTCCTGCCCTCAGATGTTGACCTCCTAAGAACAGAGGTCATAGGTTAGCACAGACAGACCTCAAAAGATCTGGACTATCAATTCATGCCTGAAAGATTTCTCTTCCACAAAAGAACGACTAAAAAAGCAAATTCCAAAATCCAGCTCCACAGGCTGTGTAAAATAGAAACTTGTTGATGTGTTACTTTCAGAAATATTCTTAGAAGGTTGTATCTGAACAATATGAATTGATTTCTGCAGGACACAAAACTGACTAAAACCAGTGGCATCGACACGATGACCGAACCTCAAAGCTAAAACAGGAAAGCTCTAGACATGAGAGGATGAAGAGTGAGCATCTTTAACCGCAGACGTGTGAGTGTTTTAAATGTTTCTAATCTCTATGTCTCAAAAGAGTATTTTTCCCAAGTCAGGCATTTTTAAACACCATTTTTGTTTTCCTGTAAGCGTGCAAGTCTGAGCTCAGCTAACCTGGAAAATGAGGCAGCACCAGTTTATACAGACTTTACTGATTGTTAGTGAGACTACCACCTCGTTTTCCTGCCATCATCAGCCATACAGCAGATTCCTTGCTGCTTGTCTGATCAATGAACACTAAGCTCTCGTTAAAAAAACCTACCAGATGTTTCTTTTCTAAAGCATAAATGAAATGTATAGATTGTAAAAGTGAGTTAGAAATACAGAGAAACAACAAGAACAAAATGTTAGAGAGAATAACTTCTGAGCTCCAAGTAAAATGTGCACAATGTATGTAAGTACAAACATCCTAAAAGTGGAGTAACAATACCCCCACAGTTAACAACATAAAGTCGCGTTGAACTGTTTAACAAAGCAAGTTAGAACGCTCTGTGGAGTCTCTTTTTTTGACTTAGGAAACTGAAGTGCTCAGCACACTTGAAGTGATTATTAAAAGGAGATGCAGGCATGTTACGATGTGAGCAGCAAACCAGGGTTCCCCAAAAATAAGTCAAAGCACAACTGCATGGAAAGATACGCCCCATCAGCAGGAAATTAAACGTTTCTCATACACTCACTGGAACGTTTCACAACAAACAACTTGGGAAAAGGGGTATAAAGAAAACGAAACCTTTAAAAAGGTAAAGAGCCAGGCTTACATCTGAGCTACACACAGTTTCTAATCCTGTTGCCAACTAGGGAGGATTCCCTCCTGTTAATGGAAGAAGTAACACTGGGTAACTACAGAACAACTCATCTCAGGATGCACAGACTGAAACACTCTATTGTGTTGTTTCACATCATCAGTTCAGCACAGCAAAAATGCAGAGGTGCTAATTTTAAACATCAGCAAATCTGGAACTGAATCTGAAACACTGAACCATCTCAGCTTTTCTTGTCTGTCAAAAGATAAGGCATTTCTCACTAAAGAAATAAAAGCATTCTGGCTGATGCAAAGGCTGTTGTAACCGTCCCTGCAGACAATGGAATAAGAGCAGTCTGTAGTTTGCTATTGTTTTCAGAGCTGTCTGAAGTAAATTGCATGCTTCGCATTTAAAATGTCCAACAGCTAAAAGAGTAAAAACTCCAAGTAACTTCTAGGCTACAGAAAGCTATTCAGCACAAGACCAGCACAATTTAGACCTGGTTTTGTCCTTTCAGCTATTCATTGTAAAAACACTAGTGCCAGGAGACTCAACACCAACATGGTTATAAATGAATGGAGATCAAAGGAAAGAAATTGTTTGGCTCACTCCCATATTTCATAGTGACCCTTCACAACTCCTTCCTCTTCACCTGTTCCCCTGGTCTGTTACTGAGCAAACCCAGGTCCCTCTGCTCCATCAGTGACGCTGGCCTCGGCTCCCTGTTTCTCCAGCTCGGCCGTGACCACCTTTGTTCTCTCTTGCACACGTATGTGCAACTTCTCCTGTGAAATCAGTCTCTTCATCCTCATCTTACAGTGTCCCAGCACAGCTTAAAGGACAAACATGTCCAAATCCCCAAGCCCAGCTGCTTGTAGGAGGAGGTTTCAGGCTAATTTCTACTCATTACTTACAAACTCAGCACTCAAAAGACAAGGAAATAGTCTGCACTGTAGTAACAGCCTGTGAACCAACACATGAGTTCTCCTCTATGGCATTTTATCTCTTGCTGCACAGAATAGAAGACAGTTATTGTATATTTCTTCAACTTACTCAATTCAGTGCTCGGGCCCCCAGCTAAACCCCAAGCACAACACAGCAGTACTGACTTTGAGGCTCTCACTACAATCTTGTCATGCATGGCCCACGTTCATTACTTTGCACGGGCTCTATGAAATGGTGTGGTTTCACTGGCCCCAATGAAATGCACAAGACTCTAGAGCAGCAGGAAAATAAACCAAAAGTCAAAATAATCTTCCAGAGGAGCCTTATTCTAGGTGCCCAGTTTGAAACAGTAAAGTCCACAGAGCACTGTAGTGTTTTATAGGATCTGATACGTTTAGGGCAAAGCTCAAACTGAGCAACTGTTACATTTGGGAGCATGTGGCTGTTCTGCAAAACAAACTCCAGATGTATCACGTGTGTCTCCCAGTAAACAAGGAACACACAGTAAGCTCACTCCTGCAGAAAGCCCCATTTCAGACCAACCACCCCAGATCCACTGGCTGATCCCCAGCCTTCCCAGGGCTGTCAGGCAGGAGCTGACATCCCACCTCTTCAGCTCCTCCTGCATTAGCTCTTGCCCTGCAGCCAAAGCAGAGGAAACTGTGTTTCGACCCCTGTTTGTGCCCTGGGGGGATTCAGGCTTTTCTTCCCTCCTTGAAGACTGCCTTAACTAACAGCTTCTGAGGTGATCCTTTGGAGCCTGGGGAAAACCAGGTGGTTCTCCTATTGACACCATTTTCAGTGCTCTGTTCTCCCCTCCCCAAGTCCCTCCCTTCCCTCTCCTTAATTTCCCCTCTGTTTGTGTTTTTCTGTATTCCTGCTCCATCCTAATCTTCTCTCTATCCGTTGTCCTTCCTGTGACTCTGCCAGTGGGATCAGGGACATCACAGGAGCATTTCTATTTCAGCTTCACCGTCTCTTCTCTGAACAGCTTCCCAGAACCAGAGGAAACGACTGCAAAGTCCCACTCAGCCCTGCTACGTCTGGATGGAGGCTGTGCCACTGCTGTGCAGGGCTGACTTAAACTGGTGCTTCCCTCCCCCCCCCCCAAATAAACCTACCTTTCCTGAGGCAAATAAGCTCTTAAACCCACGATTTCTTTCAAGACATAGCCTATGTCTTATTACCTGCATCAACAGCAGCCCGTAGGTGTATTCAGGGGGGTGTGCACGGTGGGAAGAGCAGTAGCATGCCTGCACCCCCACCACGGGGATGACTACCTCCATGACACATTCCTCTTACATAATGAGCTTCTTGACAAAATGAGACGCTGAAGTAAACTCACATTTTCCAATGATTCATATTTCAGTAGGTTTGATCTTCAAGTGTCAAGGACAGAAACATGAAGCCGCAGCTAATAAAAGAAACAGCTGGAATGATATTACTGTACAGACTTTACTCATTTGAAGTTAAAGGGCTCCAGAACTTTTATTCCTTCTGAAGAGCTTCACATGCATCAACAGCGATAAATCAGAGAGGCAACGCTGTGGGAATACCTGATTTAGCAGCTATGTTGTAATTCAGTTTTCTCCCACTTTCAAGTTGTTGGGGTCTTTCTCAACAGGCCAAGACGTGTAACAATTGTTCCACCCCCTGGCATCGCCACTATAATCTTTCCTTGGTGTTACATATTTAGCATGTGCTTTGAGGATATTTGTTAGGTGAGGCTGGAGAGCAACATATCAAGGGAAAGTAACGACATGCAACTGTTTTCCTAAAATAAGAGAGGTCTGGGGTTTAGTTATTTACACTGGGTATTGTTTGTAGTAAAACACAGCCCAGACTGCATCTTTTTAACAGTTCATCCTGCAAGTAGTTTTGTTTCCAGTTCACTGAGAGCTGGAGCGAGTCAGGTAAGCATAAAGCAGCACAGCCTGCAGTCAGGGTCAGCACCAATCTAAGAAACCTTTTGAAATAATGCCCTCTCCCTACCCCTTTCAAAGCACAGGCTTCACTGAGCTGGGCCCTGAAAATGTATGTACTTTTCTGTTTATTCTTGCCCACTTGAAAGCAGTGTATTAGCATAGTGGCAAGAAACTAACCAGCAAGGGAAACGTTCACTAAGGTGGCAGATGCCAGTCGGATCAGGTAGTCCTGCAGAGACAGAAATGCTTTTAACATACATGCCACTGAAGTTTTTTATCACCTCTGTCAAACTGACCAAAGTTCTCAGTTCCTTCGTGCTTCTAAATCCCTTCAGATATGGTGAATCGTTACTGGAGACAAGGCTCCAGTGCCATCGCTTCGTGTACCACTACACCACACCTCACCACAGCAAGGGCCTCAATATATATGCCGGTGCTTCATTGTAAGTGAGAGAAGGCTCCTCTCTCGACGACAGAGGGTGAAATACTCCAAAAACACGAGGCCTGAGGAGACATCTGATTAAAGGAAACATTCCGCACTCCAAACCCAGTGTATGTGCTTAAGAAACCCATCTGCTGCGCAGGGACTGTTTTACTCTACATGAGGCTGCGCACAAACGACACCTTCCTACTCCCTTCATCTGTTCCTTGCACGTTTTCAGAATGGCATCTACTCACTCTAGCACTGAATTTGGATTCCTTATTATAAACACTGTGAAAAATGTGTACAGGCATGCAGACAGAAAACAAGGACAACTTTATTCAGGCTCTACTCTGTTCTTAACACAAGCTCGCAGCAAAGAAAATTAGGCTTGGCTGTTGCTTGGTCTTGTTTCAGCACAGAAACCTGCCTTCACCCAAAGCATGTGAAGAGCTCCTTTGGAAGGCACCTCTGATGGGAAGGAGGAGTCTTTATTTCAAGTGACCATGTGGTGGATTTGGTAGATTTGAAAACTAAACAGTGTTCTCTGCATTGAAGCTTTGGCATGGGATTTCCTCCGGGTCTTCTGAAAGATAGTCCCTTGCTCCAGCATTCAAGTGCTGATCTCTGGGCCCTGCAGTCTGGCTCCTGACTGTTGGAGCTATGGAAACAGGCAGGAAGACAAATCTATTCTCTCTTGAGGAAAGTAACTCCTAATGCTGTGTGCTGGACCTGGGGAGAGAGTCTGCTGCAGACAGGCGAGGCTTCCCCACTTGTGCTCTCACTCTGGGGCACTATTCTAGCGCAGCTCTTCACCTGTCACTTCCAGAAGACTGAAGGTTATCTCCACCCTAGGCTGGAGATGACATCATGCCAAACACTGTATGGTCCATACAGACTGGGTGCTATACACACAGGAAAAACTGTTTCAGTGCTGAGATGAGGGAGCCCTGGCCCAGGCTGCCCAGGGACAGTGTGGAGGCTCCTCTCTGGAGGTTTCCAAACCCACCTGAACACGTTCCTGTGTGACCTGATCTAGGTGAACCTGCTTCTGCAGGAGGGCTGGACTGGATGATCTCTAAAGGTCCCTTCCAACCCTACCACTCTATGACTCAGTGGTAGTTGTTTTGTCTTTCCTCCCTTATGCCCTCTTCCTTTCATCTTTTAGTGGAATAAATGCTTGGTCTTGGAGATCTGATTCTATTCTCATCAGGCTGGATGGACCAAGTCCTGCAAGCACACTGTATGTTTGGTATGCAGGAAGGGCTGAGGCTGCTGAGCTCTTAAACACAGGTGGATGATGCAGATTTTAACAAGGGCTGTCTAATGAATACATGCAGTAACACTTTTCAGAGGCTTCTAACTTAGACTTGGATGGGTTTGCACAAAGAAAAGGAAAGATTAACCCCTTGCCCTAGAGATTCACCTTCAAGCCAGCTTTCAAGCCTCCAATCCACAGCATCTAGCAGCAGCTATTTTTAAGAGCTACCTATTTTTAACCCCTCTTTTGAGCCCTCTGGTTTTGTCCCACTCTTGGAAAAAACTGAGCTGTTGATAAACTTCCCAAGAAGTTGTCAGCCTGAAAAACAGAGCAAATATGTGTCCCTAACTGACTGTATTCCAGCAAAGATATCACGAGTACTGGAGCAGCACAAAGCTCTCAGGCTTCTTGGCTTTTGCCTTTTTTCCCCCCTTTGTCCTTAAATCTAGCAACATTTTGCTGCTCCTATTACAAGCAGTTCCCACTAGGTTTGTGGCTTATTGTGGCCAATAACATCATGCAAGAAAGCACATCTCAGACTTGTATTTCTCCCCCTTTCTAGCCTATTGTCTAAGTGTGCAGATTACTCACAGCATCAGTTCTGCACAAATCATCTCCAGTGTCGGTTGAGGATCCGAGAGGAAGCTGCATCCTGCAGCTCAGATACTTAACACATCCCTGAATTGTCTTTTGTGGCTCAAGTGTTGATACTGAAGAAATGCCTGAGCTATACCTCCCTATTTCTTACAGTCTCTCCTTAAATGCACAGTGCTGCTGGAAAGGGGTTAGTAGGCCAGAGGGACCTCATTTCACATGGCAGTTTGCATGGAAGGGAACACAGCTACAGCGGTCTCTGCAGTCCATAAGCCCCTGGAAGGAGGAATGAAACATCCACCCGAATCACTGTGAAGCAAGGAAAAAGCAAACAGCCACAAAAATGCCCTGTGCTTGGAAAATGGGAAAAGCAGGAATGAAATCCAGAAGTAGAAGAATTCTTAGCATCTCAAACCAGGTGAAATGAGTCAGGAGGGAGGAGGAGGAGGAGGTATTCATGCTTTACCTTCTGAAATCCCAGCCCTGAGTAAGTTCCTTTGAGGAAATCACTGTAGAAGCCATGCAACTTCTGCAGTACTTCTGTGCCAGCTTCCTCTTTAGAAAACAGCAGAGCTGGGAACACAACCTGTCTTGGAGAGCAGCTGGAAAGTTCGGCCCTTTGACAGTGACATTACTGACCCCGTTCTGTGCCAAAGGCTGTGAGTGCCCAAACTTGTGCTTTGTTCCTCTGCTCAGCTGGGCACTCTCCCTTGGTCTGTCCCCTGTTTTGCCCTGGTGCTGTTCAGGACCTGTCTGAAGTAGGTCCCTGGGGCTGGCCAAGTGCAGGAGTGGACGTGTCCGCTGTGTTGCAGTTACGTGTTACCACCAGCCCAGCCTTGCTTCCCAGCTCTTGGGTGGCAGGACTTTCCCCATCTGCCTTGGTCCCATCCATCTGTTAAGAACGGTTTCTATGAGCTTCTCTCATTCTGGTAACAGTTCAGGGCTCTCCTTTCCAGCTCATTCCACTCCCCTTATTCACATCTCCTTACCCACATCGGCTCAGCTGGAGCTGTAGGAGGCTCTTAAGCATGAACCAGCAATGTGCCCTCGTGGGCAAGAAGCCAATGGCAGCCTGGGATGCATCAAGAAGAGTGTGGGCAGCAGGTCAAGGGAGGTTCTGCTCCTCCTCTACTCTGCCATATCTACTGAGGCCTCATCTGGAGTCCTGGGTCCAGTTCTGGGCTCCTCAGCTCCAGAGGGACAGGGAAGTGCTGGAGAGAGGCCAGCACAGGGCCACCAAGATGATCAAGGGTACAGAACATCTTTCATATGAGGAAAGGCTGCGGGACCTGAGGCTGTTCAGTCTGGAGAAGAGGAGACTGAGGGGGGATCTCATTAACATTTATAAATATCTAAAGGGTGGGTGTCAGGAGGTTGGGACATCCCTTTTTTCTACAGTAGCTAGCAATAGGACAAGGGGTGATGGGATGAGGCTGGAACACAAAAAGTTCCATTTAAACATAAGAAAAAACTATTTCAGAGGATCACAGAACTTCTTCAAGCCATGAGAGGCAGAGAGCAGGCGGTGCAAGCCGGACTGCTGCATTGGTACACAAAGCCCAGCTCTCAGGACTAACCTGAAAGGTGTAAAAGATTATTACCATTCCTCAGCCCATCAGGCATCAAAACATAATTAATCAATTACACACATCTCAACCCTGAGTGCACCACTTACCCTTTCCTCTGTCTAAAACCACGGATGCACAGTTTAAAAGCCCCCTGCACACACGAGCCTCTAGCACGCACAGCTCCCACCTAAGCAGGACGTTACTTCACCTGTTTTCAGCCTGACCACTCTTCTAACAGCAATATTTGCAAATCAGTTTTACATTCCTTTGCAGGCTGCCTCTAATTCAATAAAAGCTTCTGTAGTAAAACCAGTGGAGGGGATGATTTATGTAGTCCCGTAGACAACAGCTTCAGGGGTTTAACCAAACGCCCGAGTTCCACGTAAGAGCCCGTACACAGGAGGGTTTGTCTTCACAAATGGATACATGATCAAAACAGACTTTCAATAAACACTTGCAAAGAAAAAAAAAGGGAAAAGGGGTGGTGGGGGGAAGGAGGAATAGCAAAGTAACATAATTACCTATCTCCCAATGGTTTTCTTTTTTGTACTGTCTTCCCTTTGGGTCGTCTTTCACTTCCTAAGCAGGGGCTCCCTCCAGGGCCTGTTACCTGTATTGATTCAAGGCCGTTGGAAGATTTCTTAAAAGTAAATTCCACTGGTTCTCCTTCTTTTAGGCTTCTAAATCCTTCCATGTAAAGCTTGCTCTGTGAATAGGAAAAACACTCTCGGTTACCATTGCCTTAAAACAGTATTTACATTCATAAACAACAGGACAAATTATCCCTGCCTGCGCTCCTAGAACACACACAGGCTGAGTAACAGCTTCCTCTGTGTGAACTAGAGCGGGTGAGACTACAAATTACAGCCTTGAAAACACTCTTCAACACTAAACAAGTAGCAGGAACCCATTTTCGGTCTCAGCAAAAATGAAACACCACTTTCCTGTCCTGTGGTGAAGGCTGTAGATGTCAGGAGCAGAGAATATGCCAGGTTCTGAAACCCCCACATCTGACAGCCACCAGGATCTGAGCTTCTAACAGTATGGTAAGAGAGCAAACGTTCATGTCAGAGCTCATTCCTTTATGATCAGAATGATCACAGCTTGTATTCCTTGTATTTGGGACACGGCTGTGCTGCTCTACCAATGAATAAGGGATGCAGTGAGTACGAGCAGCAGAAGGAAGGCACTCAGAACAAAGCCCACCAGAACTGGCAAGTCAAAGATCCCTAGTGAGCTGCTAGTTCAGAACCCTCCAAAAATTACCAAGTCAGCATGATTTAGTTATGAATTTGCATTTTCAACCACAGAAAAGGAAACTGTTATCATCAGAGAAAGTGAAACACACTGGTAACTCTTCTGATATTACACCGTAGCAGCAAAGCCTCGGGCAAGCTGAAGTTCACAGCAGCTCACCACTGATTCTGATGCCTCAGTTCCTCACAAATTACATACAGCAGCAAGTCTGCATCCCAGCATAAACCTGACGAATCAAGCTCTCACATAAAAGGCTCGCCGAGTTAAACGAGCTAGGTTTGGGTGTCAACTGCCAGACACTTGCAGTTTGTGCAGGACAGCTGTGAAATGTTTTCTCTCTTTGCTCGACAACTCTCCGTGGCAAAGAGAAAAATGTGTCCTGGCCAACTCTCACTCCATTTTCCAGCATTCAACAAGGGAATCTTATCTGGATGTGCCATCCCACTCCTGGCTCTAAGTAACATCTACCACCCAACAAATGCGACCGGGGATTGTATCCAAACCAGAGGGCAATCCCTGACATGCGCACCCTGCAATCATGTTGTGAGTGTTTCACGTTGTTTCAGTGGAGCACAAGAACTGACAGCTACAGCATTCACAGCTCACACACAAAGAGGGAGCTGGTCTCTTCGCAAGGATGCACAGAGAACAGGCCAGGAGGCAACAGGCTTGAGCTGATTCAGGGGAAACTCTATCCAGACACGAGGAGACGTTGCTCACTATGAGAGGAATTAAACCCAGAGAAGGAGCGTGGCTCCCTTTGCTGGAAATAGCTCAGATTCAGCTTGGCAGGGCACTGAATAACCTAAAGGCCCTTCCTTGCTTTCAGTAAAAGGCTGGAGCAGGCAATCTCAAAAAGCCCCTTCCAACCCAGACTTTCTGTGAGTCAGGTTTCTCAACTGGAATGGGAAAGCAGGATTCCAGACCCCACTTCCACAGCAGAGTTACCTCCGCGGACCTCTGCCATTTAACTCCCCCGTGGCTTTCTGAAGATGGACAACACTGCCAAGTCCACTTCCCACAGCACAAAGACTGACTTCAAAATGATAAAACCACCAGGAATATTCATTCTAATGAAACCATGTTCACCTTTGCTTCCAAAAGCCCCGAGTACCAGACCAGGTGACTTCTCACTGCTCCAGCAGCCACTATTCATAACACATCAACCACCACCAATGCTGCTCTGACTGAGCCAAAAAGCAAGCAAGAACACAGCTCTGTTGGTTAGGACCAGGGCTGTTTTGTCCACTGGTTAGGACGTGGCTCTTCTAACAAACACAACAGTGTGAAGCATGAGACAAACAGCTGACTTCTCTTTGAGTGGTATTTAAAAGGCAAGGGAGAGTCCGTGGGAGGACACAACCGTGAAAGCAGAAGTGTGTGGTGTCTATTCCATCAATCATGAGCCTGGCTGGTTTTCTACGTGAAAATATCACGTATGAAAAAGGAAATGTGCAAAATTTGTCCCTAATACAACTGAAGGATGGTAATTCTACACAGAGCAATGAGACCAAGTACCCAGGCAAGCAGGATTACTTCAAGCAAGCCCTCCACTTTGCAATGTCTGTGTGGCAATAAGAGGATCTTTGTCATCCCAGCTGGGAATACGCCCAAAGAACACATCCCCACTCCTCCACTGAAAATGCAGATCCTGCCTGTCCTGTGGGTCCATCTCTAGGTCCACCCATACCTCTTCAGTCCTTCAGCAGAGAAAACCTTGTTAAAACGAAATTACTGAACAAGTACTTTGTCCCAAACTCAAAGGTACATTAAATGTTCCACAATGGTGACAAGTCAGATGGGTGCTAATCACAAGGGGAACCTCAAGCAGACAAACCTTTCTTTCTCAGTAACACCAGTCATGGCATATGTGCTTTTGTCTTTTTGCGTAATTACACCTTAATAAAGACACAGTTAAGCCTCAGCAAGACTTTGCAGTCTCTCTGAGTTTCACTCTTATAAAACAAAAGGCTGACACTTGACAGGCACAAAACATGATGTCTTCTACTTTGCTTCAAAGGAAAGTGTTTAAAATGCAATCTCAACCATAGAATCACAGAATGGTAGAGGTTGGAAGGGACCTTTAGACATCATCCAGTCCAACCCCCCTGCAGAAGCAGGGTCACCTAGATCAGGTCACACAAGAACGTGTCCAGGTGGGTCTTGAAGCCCTCCAAGGAAGGAGCCTCCACACCCTCCCTGGGCAGCCTGGGCCAGGGCTCCCTCACGGAAACACTGACACAGTTTGTTCTTATGTTTAAGTGGAACTTTTTGTGTTCCAGCTTCATCCCATCACCCCTTGTCCTGTTGCTAGATACTATAGAAAAAAGGGATGTCCCAACCTCCTGACACCCACCCTGTAGATATTTATAAATGTTAATGAGATCCCCCCTCAGTCTCCTCTTCTCCAGACTAAACAGCCCCAGGTCCTGCAGCCTCTCCTCATATGAAAGATGCTCCAGTCCCCTGATCATCTTGGTGGCCCTGTGCTGGCCTCTCTCCAGCACTTCCCTGTCCCTCTGGAGCTGAGGAGCCCAGAACTGGACACAGGACTCCAGATGAGGCCTCAGCAGGGCAGAGCAGAGGGGGATAAGAACCTCCCTCGACCTGCTGCCCACACTCTTCTTGATGCATCCCAGGCTGCCATTGGCTTCTTGCCCACGAGGGCACGTTGCTGGCTCATGGTCAGTTTATTATCAATCCGGGCTCCCAGGTCTCTCTCTGCAGAGCTGCTCTCCAGCAGGTCACCCCCAGTCTGTGCTGGTGCAGGGAGTTGTACAGGGCATTATTAGTGCTCAAAAATGTTTTTCTTCTTCCCATTTTACCTCTGACAACAGGAGCTTTGTTTACAAACAAAACATTATCTTTACACGGGTGATTTTTAGTATTTTTAAAAGCCAAAGGAATGGAACAGTTTTGCTTTCACAAATTCTGTTATGCCAGGGTACTTTTTTTGTATGTTTTTTCCCCCAGCACTTCTAACACCACAAAATGCTGCAAATACCCCATTCCAAATGACTCGCACAGCACCCTCCTTGAATACACACCAACAGCTTTCCAGCGTTACAGACGGATTTGGTGCTGACTTCTTGTGTAAATGCTGTTAGCCAGCTCAATAGATTCTCTGAGGTTGCAACAACAATTCAAAGCCACAGTGGAAAAGCAGCATTTGGAATCCAGCAAAACAAATGTAAAACCCGAATCCTCCTTAACTTGTCTGCAGCGCCGCGACAAAAAATGTCTGTAGAGTTGACAATTCAATGTTGAGAGACCTAGCTCGGTATTTTCCTCACATTACTTAAACAAATAAACCCCAGACAATTAAAAGCAGCCAGAGTTTCAAGTCAGTGAACCATTTCTAGAGCCCTGAATGGGGTGTGTGGGCACGGCGCCAATGAACAAAGGGAAAAACCTGAAGGCAACGTGCTTTTCCTCCTTTCGCTCTCTTTCAGCTGTCAGAGGCTTTGCTGTTATTTTTACCAGCAGTCAATACAGTGATTTCAGGCTTGAGCTTTTTCCCTTTTTCACTTGACTTGACAGGGCCACTTCCAGTATCCCATTACTTCTCGCTATTTGAAGCCCGTAAGGTAAAGCCTCAGGCACCTCTGGTGTGAGCAACACCTTGGTTCAACGCTGTTTTGTGAGAGTATCACCAGTAACACAACCTAAGTGGGGAAAAAAAACCCCACCATCCCAAGTTCTTGGAAAGCGTTTGCTAAGAGAAAACAGAAATCAAACCACAACAAATAGAAACTGAGTGGACAAGGTGGCCCCAAAGAAAGGCACCTTGTAAGAGCGCTCACAACTCCCACCAAGCGCTAGGAAAGAATGGAAGTTTGGAGTTCAGGCTTATTACAGCTCCTGATGAGAGTACACTGCTATCACTAACGTGTGGGGAGCAGACAACAGGCTGCCCATAAGTGCCTCCTCACAGCAGTCTTGCTATTTCCAGTCAGGGCTGTGAACAACTGCTGTCACAGCCATCCAGTCCTTTAGAGGAGGAAAGAAGCTATTCAGTGGCATTTTGCTTAGATCACTTATTTTCTGCATCTCTCATTTCTGCCCCTTCTTTCTCTAGTGACTGATTGATTGCTGGGTACAATGGCCAGATGCCACAAGAATGCTGCATTTCCCAAGGTAAGAAAACAGTTTTTTCCTCCAGAATTACCTACAATTAAATCCAGACATGAAGGAAAGCATATCCTGAAGCCCAAGCACACCAACAATCCCTTGTACAGCTCTGTCAAGAGTCATCAACCTTTGAATACATCAAGAGCAGAGAGCAAGAGGACACAGAGCAAAATCCCTTGAACTGGATCTATATCTAGTGCCTTTTCCTGCATTAGGTCAAAACCAGAATGTGTTGTACGCTGCACACACAGGGGCAAGCACTACAAAATGGTACCAGTTACACCACACAAGAGATGCTGCAAGGACTTGTGCTGTCGTAGAATCATAGAATGGTAGGGGTTGGGAGGGATCTTTAGAGATCATCTAGACCAATCCCTCTGTAGAAGCCACCAAAATATCATGTTATTAATCATATAATTTGTGCTTAAATATAGATCCAGCCTGCTGCAGAGACTACCTATAACGTTACTATTCCTACTAGTACTCCTCTCTCATAACATTATTATTCCATTCTCTGCATATATGGAATTTTCTCTACTCAGTTTTCCTTCTCCTGTGCTTTAATGCCAGGCATGAAAATCAAGCTGGCCTCTTCTCCCATTTCTTATTTTAAGTATTTCCTCATGTCATGGTAGGCACAAGAAAGAGTTTCAGGATTCGGTCCAGTGAATTCAAAGGCATGGTTCCTCCTGCTCTACCTCACTCTCACATTGACTCGGGAAGAAAACTGTTTACCTCACTTGGTAGTGTCATGTTTTCTGCTACACTGCTGCTCCCTGAATCAGTCCTATGCAGAGTCAAAAAACCCACCAACACACCCCAAAAGAAGTCACACAAGTCTGTAGTCATGGCAGGTAAAGCTGTCCTGGGCCAATTTACCACTTACATTGCCTCGGTGACCTGAAACCCCACTGTGAATCCCAGCCAGATGATGATGCTCTCTGAAGTTGATGCATTTAAAAGCATCTTCTCTTGCCAAACACCAAGCTCCCTCCTCACAAGTGTTCCCTGGCTATCAGCTGCCCACACTGCATTTGGAGCCCTGCAGATCTCCCCAGGACAAAGGCCCTTCCCTTCCCTTCCCTTCCCTTCCCTTCCCTTCCCTTCCCTTCCCTTCCCTTCCCTTCCCTTCCCTTCCCTTCCCTTCCCTTCCCTTCCCTTCCCTTCCCTTCCCACTGAGCCACTCCTCTCTTGGGCAAGCCCATCGCTTCATGCAACTGAAACCACCTCCTGTTCTGTTCCAAATACTCAGCTGCTGTAAGGCAGTTTTGGGGGTGGAAGATAGGAAGGGTGGCCCACCATAAAATCCATCAGTGCCACCAAGTCAAGGTCTCTGGTTACTCCCACAAGAGAGACAAACATGCTGAAACCTGCATGGTTTCAGAGATGGCTGAGCTGTCTCCTGCTGGAGTCTCTCTGTGAGTTTAATGGTGAAGACAGAACACAAGGCTACGACTGACTCGTTCTAAAAAGCACAGTGAGCACACGGGATCTAGCATGGAACTGATCCAGTGTAGATTGTCCCATGCACACAGGTGGAAGTGCAAAAGCACAATGTACAACCCACACAGTTTCCTGCGTTTTTCAAGTACTGAAATGTCCTCTGGTGTAACGCACAGACTCAATGGCAGAGTTACTACAACTAAACCACAGCTTCCTCCAGATTTACTACACCTCTCTGGCGTCGCTAACCACATTTTCAGTAGCAACTGCAGCACCTCCGTTTCCCACATGTACTCTACAACGCCGATAAGCTCGGTCTCTGTGCCCCTCTACACATCCCCCAAGCACAGGAATGACAATTCCCTAGGCCAGGAGATGTTTTAGCTGTATAAAGGTTTCCCATCCACCTCTCTCACCACCTCCTACCATCCTAAGAGACTACACACAGTTAAAAAGAGACTAGGCACAAAGGACACACTAAGGTATGGTTTATCAACAGGCAGCACGCCAACGCCGACAGATTGTTGGGAAGTCAGAGCTTACATTTAGTGTTTATTTTGTAATTCAATTGATTTAAAATGCCAATACACAAGTGAAACACGGAAATGTGGTTAAAATATTTGTTTACCAAAACCAAAGTCGCCGTGCACACAAACAGCAAGACAAGGGTATCTGACAAAACCGATGGGATTCCAGTGTCATTGCTCATAAAGAAGAGTTAAAGAGGCTGACAGTTTCATTTAGGATGAGGGGTTTTTTTGAGTTGTAGCTATTTTCACAACATTGCCCACATTGTAAGACCAAAACACCATAAAGGTGTCTGCTATACCTTAACATAAAAACGTTAAACAGCAAGACTTATCCTGTACTAACAATCCCTGACTTACAATTCAAGTTTTCTAGTCTTTCCATGGGTTTTTATCATGGTTAATCCTCTTAGCTACTCTTGCACAGCAGATTGTACATTTACTAAGGTTCTGATTATTTAAATCTGATTATTAAACTAGCTAACCTAATATCCCATCAGTTCTGCCGACTTACGTCGTCATCTGCACCTTAATTACATACAATTCTACCAGAATTAGAAAGGTGGCTTAGATATTTAGACCTATGAATAAAAGAACAGTTTTGTCTTAGAGGAAGAATGAACACAACGTTATTTTGGTTGACAGCCAGCAGCGTGCCCAAGTGTGACCAGCAGGACCAAGGAGGTGATTGTTGCCCTGTACTCGGTGCTGGTGAGGTCTCACCTCGAATATTGTGTCCAGTTCTGGGCTCCTCACTGCAAGAAGGACATTGAGATGCTGGAGAGGATCCAGAGATGGGCAACAAAGCTGGTTATGGGTCTCCAGCACGAGTCTGATGGGGAGGGGCTGAGGGAGCTGGGGATGTTCAGCCTGGAGAAGAGGAGGCTGAGGGGAGACATGATCATTCTCTGCAACTACCTGAACAAGTAATCAATGACATGACATGGCTTCAAGTTGCCCCATGGAATGTTGAGGTTGGAGCTGAGGCAGAACTGTTTCCCTGAGAGGGCTGTCAGCCCCTGTGCCAGGCTGCCCAGGGAGCTGGGGCAGTGCCCAGCCCTGGAGGGATCCCAAAGCCGTGGGGCTGAGGGCCAGGGGTTAGTGGTGGCTGTGGCAGGGTGAAGGCAAGGCTTGGACTCCACGATCTCAAAAGTATTTTCCAACTAAAACAACTCTATGAGTCTAACATTTTCTATTTCAAACCTTTATCACTGTTTTTGGAGGGACGGGAGTGGCAGATCACCTACATATATGGCAGTCACAGCACCAGAGAGCAGAGGCACTACTAACGTGTCTCACATGGTTCAGGCATAACAGGGAACCAGTGGGTGACCTCACAAGAAATTATTCTTTAGAAACACACAGCAGTAGATGGAGATGGTGTTGATTCAAAAAGTGACTTGAACTTAGCAGCAACTTTAAATTATTAGTTGGGAGAACATCTGATTTGTAACCGTATTTAACAGTTCTCTAAACAGCTGCATCCCAAAAGCTGACAGAAATGCTGGTCTGCAGCCACTTCTATTATCAAAGCATAAGCTGTATTCTGTTAGGAAGGACACATCCCATGTTTCAGTGAAACACCTCTGAATTTACAGCAGTACAAATGAGAAAACAGGGCAAAAGCCTTCTAAAGTAAACAAGAGGCTGATTAAAAGGATTTTTACAGAGGAGGACAAGGGATTTTCACAAAGAATTAAACCCATTGGCTCAGGTATTGGGGAAGTACTCAGAAATGCTTGAAAAAGTGTACTTTTAAAATAGCATCTTATTACTATAGTTCCGATTCTGTTTATTGAGGAAGCAATTATGAAACTGGAATGACACATATCCAGCTGCATTAACCCAAGGACAGCAATGTTGGCTTTTGCTCAGCTCACACAACAAAAGACTACTTAAGTATTATTTAAGACCCGGATACTGAATCTGTCACTTTTATGCCCCAATTTTAGCACGCTCTGCCAAAGAATGTTTTCCAAAACCTCATGAAAGAAGGTCAAGGCCAGCTGCACAGAAGGACACAGAGGGGTTCCTTCGGGACAAGTCCTTCCCCTTACCATCTGCTGACACAGCTCCCACCAACGCTCCTGGGGTAGAGCAGACGCAGAAGTATCAGCCTGTTAATTCTGAATGTGTTTGCTTTTGTGGCTTGGTTTCACCTCAGACATGCCAGACATCTCATTACGAAATGCAGGCAGGTGACTAGTTCTGATGCAGTTACAAGGCAAACATTCCACAGGAGGAATGCTTCGAAACGCTCCATGGTTTAAAAGCTGCATCACTTAGTAGCATCCTTTCAAGACAACTATTTGAGCTGTAGACTCTCCACCATCCTTCATTCAGCACATTGTTTCACAGGACACTGGTAGCACACACAGGCTTCCACTGCCTGTCAGGGTACAGATCCAGACTGACAAAGGCAGCACAAAAATTGAGTATCTCCTCTTCTAAATACCCTTTCCATACCGAGGTATTGCAAGACCATGTCTTCACTCAGTCTCTTTCCTGCACAAATGCAACAGTGTGGTCTCAAAGACTGCCCAACATCAATCAATCAGTGAAAACCACCAACCCTCCCTGCACCAACAGCTCAGTACCCCCGGAACCCCTGAAACCCATGACAAAATACAGCCTGAAATCTCTGCCATCTATATTACTCCTTTACAGGTCCAATAAAAGTTGCCTGCTCCCTCAGCTGTTTGCTTTTTATGTCAGAAGTAAACAAACTCCAGGCTCCATTTTTATTGGACTGTTCAAAGAGAAAGTTCCAGAGGCTAAAATCAGAGGTACATCACATAATAACTATGGTGCAAGAAATACAGCTGAGTTTTGGGGAACAGTAAATTCTGTGTATGCTACTCACAGACTCCTTTCAGTGACATTCACACCAACGTTTATTCCCAGGCTACCATGTAAGACGCAGCCATTAGTAGCTGAGAACACAACACAGTATGTTGGGGGGTAGCAGGTGAGCATAAAGCCAAGTAAGCACAAATGAAAGTGAGAGGAATAAAAAAGGGTTAGGCTTGCAGCTGCATGTGCAACTTCAGTTCTTTTCTAGGTTTGTCCCTCCTTGGCTGTACAAACTCAGTTTTCCCTTATCATTGTTTATATACATGTGTGAAGGCAAATGTAATTTAAAGCCAACTCCATAACCTAGCTTGATCAAATAGACAAAGAGAAGCCAAATTAAACATGGGGCCACACAAGGTGCCCATTACCAAGTATAATAAAAGGTTAGCTAGAAAGCTCTTACTGGGAGACAAAACTACTTGCCAGTAGCTTAAGTTCTCTAGATACCTCTTACATATGCTACAGGGGGAACAGGCACGTTGCAGTATTTAACCACAAAGGTTTTTGGAAACACAGGCAGTGCCTACACTGGATGTATTTGCCCAGCAGTTCTTGCACCAGCAGCTTCCACAGGAGTATCCCATTGGGAGAGGAAGGGAGCAAAATCAGGGAAAGGGGCACAGGAGAATGAAGGCTCCTGAACAATTGCTCAGGCTCTGGCCAAATGAGCTCTAGTGATTACCAGTAGATTCCCTTGGGTGTGGGTCAACCACTCATTTGTGTAGTCTCTGACTTTCAGTTATAGCTATGGAACATATAGGGGTGGAGATAACGAAGCTGGAGATGCAAGGAAGTAAAGCTACCAGGGAAAACTGAGAAACCATGCGTGGGAATGGCTCAGCTTTTGGTAAATGTGGTTTTGGAAGATGGTAGATGACATTGGCACATGAAGTAACTTGAAAACCTTGAGTAGGAACACAGTGAACCCTTCAGGGCAGATTTGTTACTACTGTCTTCTGCAACACCAAAATACCACACCACTTCCCAAAAATACAGGAGCAGCAAGCAGGCTGACATCAACACGAGTGGGAGTCCCACCTGCAGGGCTCCCTGTGTTCCACCTTAGTCAGATCCCTGAAAACATTACAACGTAGAAGTAGAGAGGATACACATACCAGTGGTGTGAACACAGAGCAGATGCTGTGCTCTCTTCCCACCAGGCTTGGATAGCTGGAGAACACGCTTACTCCTTTAGATGAGTCAGATTTTGCTCACTCAGTCAAAAAAAATGATCTCCACCTTCAGGTGAGGACTCAAAACTGCTACAGATAACGACGGAAAGTCTCGTTGTCTCTTACAAAACACATGTAGGATGAAAGGCATAAATGCATGAGCAGGTAAGGATTTCATCAACCAAAGGACAACAAGGTATTGATACCTCAGTAAGGCTGAGTTCCAGCAATGTTGGATAATGCAGTCAATGCCTCTCTGATTAGAAAGGCACAGTCTAAGAAAACGTTCTGTGGTAGAGCTCTTGCATTTCTGTTCAGTATGTTGCCAAATTTAACCTCATCAACCTGCTTGTTTGATATTAGACAAGTTCACAAAGTACACTACTAATGGCTGCATCCACCAAATAATGCACTAATTCCAGAAGCTGGCCACTGCCTTACACAGCACAGGGAGGATGGCAATGCTTCTGCACCACCTTTTCAGTGTCAGAGGACACTATGATTTGTGGCTATGAGGCTGCACAGAGTACTGCATGAAGGCTGAGCAGCAACATAACCAGCAGGCACTGCCACACAATCACAGCTGGAGAGTGGATGCCGTGAGCTGAAGTATATTCTGAGTACACACACACATCCCCCAGGGGGAAACCTCGCACAGGACAGTTAGGACAGGTGAACAACTGCCTCTTTCAAGACACAGGTAAGTAGACAACACAGGTAACATCCCTGCCAAGGCAGGTCCCACCTAGATCAGGTCACACAGGAACATGTCCAGGTGGGTCTTGAAGCCCTCCAAGGAAGGAGCCTCCACACCCTCCCTGGGCAGCCTGGGCCAGGGCTCCCTCACTGAAACACTGAAAGAGTTTTTCCTCATGTTTCAATGGAACCTTTTGTGTTTCAGCTTCTTTCCATCACTCCTTGTCCTGTCATTGGATACAACAGAAAAAAAGGCTGCCCCAACCTGCTGACACCCACCATTTATATACTTATAAATGTTAATAAGATCCCCCCTCAGTCTCCTCTTCTCCAGACTAAACAGCCCCAGGTCCCGCAGCCTTTCCTCATCAGGAAGATGCTCCAGTCCCCTGATCATCTTGGTGGCCCTGTGCTGGCCTCTCTCCAACAGTTCCCTGTCCCTCTTGAGCTGAGGAGCCCAGAACTGGACACCGGATTAAATTAATGTTTGTTTTCTTCCCCAAGCTGAGCAGTCCTGTCTGTTTTCACTTGAGGCCGTAAGTGGCAAGTGAGCTCTCCCTGTCCTTGGAGATTCCAAAGGCCCTCTGTACTTATGGCTGATGGTGGTCCTTTGTTCCTAGGTGGCCCTAAACCAGGACACATTTGTCTAGAGGACCATGTAGGCTTGGTAAACATTCTGCTCATGAGCAAAACGTGATCATGGGTTGAGATGGGAAAAAAACCAAAACCAAGAAACCCACACAAAACTCAGGAGACTTTAACCACATTTGTTCAGCTGAACACATGTGAATGATTCTGAGGCCAACCCTATATAATCTCTCTTTCCCAAAAGACATACCCCTTTGATTCAATGCATCTTAAGGACAGATTCATAAACAGCTTTTTTCTTTATAGGCTCACACTGCTGCTGCATCTCCCAGCTATGCCCCATCGTGTGAATATTCACTTTAACCTTACCCTTTCCTTGCATTCTTGTGGCCATCACTAGTCACTGTGAAGCTGCTGCAGCTCATACACCACGTGGGATTTTGTTATGGACACGGGAACGTTCTTCAGAGTAACCAGGTGCATAACTGTCTCTTATGTAGACAGGTGAGACACTTTTGAGGTAAGAATCATTCTTACAAAACAAGTGTTAACACGAAGTAGGAAGTCAAGACTACACAAAACTACAGTCAGGTTGTGTGGGTTTTTAAAGGTAACACTGATTAGACTGATTAATCACCCTCTGTGCTTCCAGAGAGTTGAGCCCCCGAGGCTAACAGTGAGAAGGAGAAACTTGAAGAAAGGGAGCGGATAGTTGGTGGCAGAGTTGGGACATTTCAATGCACAGGAAAGAGAGAACAGACACAGAGCTGAGAGATACATCATTCTCCACAGATTAAAGACCTCAGACAGTTAAAACTAGGAATAGGTGGAGATGCAAGATTAGTCTGCATCAGTAACATGTTTGCATTTTCAATTCAGCTGTTAGTTTAGAAGAGAGTCAAAGCAGCATAAACCACCAAATGGATATTCCAGCACAATTTAAGGACAATATATATACATATATACCAAATCTATATACAGCTCATGCCTGATAAGCTCCTCAGCGGATCATAGATCATATAATGGTAGGGCTGGAAGGGACCTTTAGAGATCATCCAGTCCAACCCCCCTGCAGAAGCGGGGTCACCTAGATCAGGTCACACAGAAACGTGTCCAGGTGGGTCTTGAAGCCCTCCAAGGAAGGAGCCTCCACACCCTCCCTGGGCAGCCTGGGCCAGAGCTCCCTCACGGAAACACTGACACAGTTTGTTCTTATGTTTAAGTGGAACTTTTTGTGTTCCAGCTTCATCCCATCACCCCTTGTACTGTTGCTGGCTACTATAGAAAAGAGGGATGTCCCAACCTCCTGACACCCAGCCTTCAGGTATTTATAAATGTTAATAAGATCTCCCCTCAGTCTCCTCTTCTCCAGACTAAACAGCCCCAGGTCCTGCAGCCTTTCCTCATAAGGAAGATGCTCCGGTCCCCTGATCATCTTGGTGGCCCTGTGCTGGCCTCTCTCCAGCACTTCCCTGTCCCTCTGGAGCTGAGGAGCCCAGAACTGGACACAGGACTCCAGATGAGGCCTCAGCAGGGCAGAGCAGAGGGGGAGCAGAACCTCCCTTGACCTGCTGCCCACACTCTTCTTGATGCCTCCCAGGCTGCCATTGGCTTCTTGCCCACGAGGGCACATTGCTGGCTCATATTTAGCTTATTAGCAATCAGTTTATTAACTGATTTATTAACATTTCCATTGTCTCTCCATCCCCAGCTGAAGGCAACACCAACATTCTGCTGTTTTGCAACAGAAGGGACTGCAGTTTCATTCATGTTTCTGTGACAGTAGCTTCCAGCTCACTTTCCTCCTACACCTCCACCTCACCCTGGCAGCTGTTTGCATCCCTGGCCACCCTTCTATGGCACAGACACTGACCACTCTGACTTGTGGGGATCATGGAGCTTCTCTGATGTGAACAGTGGCAAAAATCAGATACCAAATTTCCCCAGCTGGGTCTGCCACGCAGCTTCACAAGCACTTAGGCTAGCCCAACAAGGAGAGTGCTATAAAAGCCCCTGAAGCTTACTGAGGCAGCAGCAGCGCTGCCAAATGTGAGAGTAAGACGGCTGTAGGACTCCCACCGAGAAGGGTGACTGCAGGAGTTCCAGCCTCCACCTGTTCACCACGCTGCTACGGCAGAGCCAGCTCAGCTGCTTGCAGAGCAGCTGCTGACCTGCTGCATCTTACAGCTTTGCATCTTAGTCAGTGCCCGTTCTCCCTAGTGCAGCGGACTGTGGCAGCTTCCACAGCTGCTCTGTGAGCAGCTGAGCCATCTCTGGAGGGAGGGTCTGGCATTCCCTCTAGCCATCTCCCAAGGAGCTCACCTCCCCTTTTACAACTCCCCAAATAAGCTGAGGAATAGCCTGCACATCCATTTCTCCAACTAAATGCGCTCTCGAGAAGTGTCTCAGGAGACACTTCTGCACCTTGCATGCAGAGGTGTTCACTGATACTCTGCTGATGTAAAAGCAATTCGAGGATTTGCAGTTCTCACTGGTGGTATCTAGCAAGCAAAAGCTAGCATAGACCTGTCCTGAGTTACTGTCCCTTAAAAAAACCCTAAGTATCACATAAAACCTTTCTACCAGTTACGATAACTTGCAGCTGATTTAACAAAAGGGGAGGGAAAAGCACCCTTAAATACAGGGAATGAAAAGTGTATATATGGTATGTCTGTATTCCTCTGTGTTTGTTTAAGAAACATCATAAATGGTCTTTAACTTCTGTTTCTAGGTTCACAGAACCACAGAATCTCAAGGGCTGGAAGGGACCTGGAAAGCTCATCCAGTGCAACCCCCCTGCCAGAGCAGCACCACCTAGAGCAGGGCACACAGGAACTCATCCAGCTGGGTTGGAATGTCTCCAGAGAAGGAGCCTCCACAGCCCATCTGGGCAGCCCCTGCCAGGGCTCCCTCACCTCAACAGGGAAGAAATTCTTCCTTGTGTTTCTTTGGAAACTCTTCTGTTTCAGCTTGTCCCTGTTTCCCCTTGTCCTATCACTGGCCATCCCTGAGCACAGCCTGGCTCCAGCCTCCTCACACCCACCCTTGATGGATTTATAAACACTAATAGGTTCACAGGAACTTTCTTAAATCACACCTTTAAGGTCACTTTTATACACTTTTGCAGAAACTGATGGGCCTGATTTTGCTTCTGTTGATAATTAGTGGAGAAAAGTGACAGGAATTACCAGGTTACATAAGGAAGATGGATTAAACAACATTTACACCAGAGTATACTTTGTAAAGACTCTAAATCAAAACTCTGGATGGCTCCAGATAGACTTACTAACTACCTCAGTAATGTAGTTGCAAACCAGGACGAGCAACAATAACATTTTTTCCCCAATTCACTTCCTTTTAGCTTTGGTTCATATATCTGCTTTGATATCTTATGTTTGTGCCTCAGACAAAATATCCTCTTCCTTCCAGCATCCCAGCCCCTGTGCACAACTTCCTCAGCCTTGGAGAAAGAGAGGATAGCATGCCCTGGAAAGTGTATATACCTACTACTCTGCCAAAGAGGAAAACCTCTCGAGACAAAATAACCCCACTGCAGGCCTCTGTCTGATTTTTGCTTGTCAACATTTCAACCTCTTCAACAAAATCTGACTGAACAGCATTCAGGTTTAACAGAACTTTCCATGCACTTCAATACCACATGCATCTATTCATCAAAATGCACTGCAACGTAGGGTTTTGATGTAGACAGATGAAATCTGGAGGGTGTTTCCACAGATGGTGGCGGCTCTGTTAACTCTAGTACTGAATTTCAAGCTTCTTCAGACAATCACCTTAAACCATCAAGCCCTCAGTGAAGTGTTTCACCATCTGCCTAGGATTTGAAATGTAGGACTGGGCCTAATTAGTAGCAAAAATAAACAAATAAGGAAGGAGCAATCCCAAACCAGGCTGTTCTGCCCCACACCACAAACCCACTGTCCTCATCACCTCAAGCCAATTTTCTCTGTATGCTCCAGCACAGCCGGCGAGTGCCAAAGCTCAGCTCTGGATTTCCAACACTCACCCAGGTTCTACAAGATCCCTGATACACGTGCTCACTGCAGACACACATTTACTCCCCGTTTGCTTCCTTCCTCAGCTTCCCTCTCCAAATGCCACTAGCTACTTCTGTTTTGATTAGGACTCAGCTTTCCTGGTCCCCAGTAGAAGTCAAAGACGACAAGCCTGCAATAATACGCTCTACATGGAGACTTCTGCACTTCAAACAAGCACTGGTATGTACTATTTAACAATGAGAAGCAATGTGATATTGACCCCACTTGCTTGCCCAGAACTTCCAGTTTCCCCAGGCAATTAAGAAGCTTTTTACAGGCTCATAACAATGCAGAAATGGCAAAGATGTGCTAGATGAATGGATGCATCCTTGCAAAAGCACGAGGTCACATGTGTAATAATATATGCCAGTCAGCATTCAGCGTGTCATGTCATGCCCAACTCGATCTTAGGATAAAGTAGTTAAACTGTGGCTAAAATACCAGGAATTTGAAGAACAGACACTTGATGGTCAGTCAAATTAAGGGAAAAGGTTTCTTTTCAGATGCTGCTTACATGTCTAGTTTTCCATTCATTCCTCTGTTCACAATCATACCTGAATAGTCTCAGTAATTTTCCCTCCTTCTTTTGTTACAGGTACAACAACAGGAGCAAAAATTACAACATCTATAGGACAGCACAGTGCAGGAGGACTCCACGAAAGAAAAAAGGCTCTCTTCCATCTCTACAAACCTTATATTGGCAGTAACTTGCAGCAACATTAAGAATTTTCAGATGAAAGTGAAAAATTTCAAACCAACCATGTTCCTTTCAAGGAGAAAACAAAACACACCAACCCCTGCGTGCTGCTCCTCCCTTCCTTCCTCTCACCACCTCATGAAAGACGATCCCAAAGGAGGATCAGGTTTAAGGTCCCAGTTCAGAAATCCTGTCGCAGTCCCTTAACATGGCAACAGCTCTGGACTTGAGAGCCAGGTCCTAACAAACATCTTCTAAATGGAACAACCCATCTCATCCTGAGAGACCACACTGCTCAGGAAGAGACTGGCAAATCACAACCCTTGATACTCACAACTGCGTTATTTCATTGCATCTGTTTACCTCCAGCACCCTTCCCTCCGTTACCATCTTTAACATCTGAGACTTACACCAAGCAAAAGAGAACAGACACGTTTCCAGCACATGCAAGTAAAACGAAGCCACAGCATTCAGCCTCACTGCCAGCATCCAAAAAAAGCTGCGAGTACCATTTTTCAGCACAGAAACAGATCCACAAGCCTCATCCTTTTCTCTGACCTGGGGAAAGCTCATGTGCACCACACAGGGTTCCACTCGCCTCACCTCTCCAGTCTGCTTTACCCTTTGACAAACAGATCTCCTCCTACAACTTCGGGAGAGCTGTTCACACGCAGCAATGTGCAGAATTCAGCTCCTAACAGACAAGCAAACTCTATTATTCATTCCATGCCGACTTACTGAAAGCCCAAATGACCATACTGAGACAAACTCACCCAGGTGAACATTCCTTGGATTTAACAGTGTTACAAAGGACCAACTGCTACTCTTCCTCTTTTTGTTTCCCATCTACAAGAAACCCAGTGGACAAGGCACGTTGCTGCACTGGGCATGGCTTGTCTTTGGAAAGCAAAATCGGGCTTTAGGACTTGTCATTTTGATACGACACTGACTCAAACACTTCACCCAAGCTTAGAAGGTGTATCAGGACAAAGCTGAAAAAGAGCAAGAGTGTAGATGTTTGTAAGGGCACCATATTTACACTGCACACACACACACACACGTGGCTGACGTGCTCCGACCTTAAATAATGCATCTAGCTCCAGGCACCTTATCACCAGAAGGGTAACAGCAACCTGAGCGTGGTTCAGAGCAGATCAATCAAAATGATCAATGCTGAAGGAAGGACTTGAAAGGCAGAGCTGAAAACTCCATAGCGTGGCTGTTTCATGAAGGGAACTTTCATTGGGTGAAGGGGAAGAGAAGTCCCAACAAAAGCATCATCCATCAGAAGTACATCAATATGCACAATTAGCAAAGGACTGACTGGAGGAAAAAACCCATCTGTGACTGTAATCTGCTCACAACCAAGGGGGGAACTCTGACAAGAGAGTAAAATTATCTATTGCAAGCTCAGAACTCTAGGTGTAATGAGACTCAACAGTTAATTTCCTCAACTATTACAGGAATTTTGACTCCACATCCAGTAAGTATTTTACCCACAGCCAGATCTCATCAACTGAGCACAACCTCACCATGAAAAGGTAAAGGAAGGAAAGATGTTGTTGCAAGGTTCAAGCTTGCATTGACAGGAGCTGGACTGTGTAAGAGAGAAGCTTCTTTCTTCTGCCTGGTCTGTACAAAACGATACTGGTAGCTACACAGATTGCAGAAGGCCTGAACTCATGCAACACTATGCACACACAAACCCACGATGAAGCGTGTTCAAGGCATTTTTGAACAGCAATATGTTGTTCCAACACATTCATAAGATAACACCTTTGCCTTGAAAAGGCCTTTTCTGGTGACTAAATTTCTCAGATTAATGAAACTAACAGGAAGAGGGGCTCAACCACCTTTCAGGCAACGGGCTCTGTTGTACAAGCAGCACTGCTGAGCAACATCACTCATTTAAAGGCATGGTTGTGCGCTGGCTACTACTGTTACCACGGGTCAGTTAGCCAGCTAACATGGAAGCACTGTGTACAGCAATAGAAATGACCTGAAATGTACTCTGAAACAAAACAGATGCTGCTGCTGCACGTGAAACGGAGACAAACTGCTTTTGACTGATAGAAGATTCACATTACTTTATGTATATCCTAGATTTCATCAGAAAGGAAAAGGTGACAAATGTGTTTTGTCATAAGAGCCATGCATTGCATACACACACACACACACGTATATATACATATATAAGCAATATCTTCACTCAGAAAGACACATCTCTCAGTAATACTCCAAATGACCCAGGCACAGGGTTCCCATGCGATGACACACACTCTTTTTCACTGCATTTCACACTGTGATAGGTCTTAGAAACCCAAAGACACTGATAAACTGTAGATGATTAAAGCATAAACAAAGATGTCTCACATTTCCTTCTTGTTCCCTCCTTTAGGGCTCACAACTTCATGCTTCCCACATGCTTGTTGATTATTCTCCATTACTGCTTTCCATGTTTGGAACAGCACACCTTATTCACATTTAAATGCATTGCACTGTTGTGCAGTTGGATGCACTTGGATTTTATTTCCACAGCTCTAAGGATATCTTTGTTCCTAAATGCATTTGTTTTTTTAATTAACAACGCTGCCATTCTTCATAAGTTTCTATTATTTGGGAAGCAAAAAGAATGACACAGAATGACAGAAAATCGGATGGAAAAAAAGGCATTTTATCCTTGAAGTAAATTCACAGAGCTGTAAAGAGCAGTTTCACCAACTGAAAAGGTAGAAAGGAGGGAAGAAAAGAGGGGAAACCAGGAGGAAGGGTGCTCCTCCTTTGATAAGCACTGCATTCATTCAGCAGCAAGGGGCATGGGGGAGGGGGAGAGAGCACCTCCCGTGCCAGTACAAAGCAGTGAGTGTAAGAATTTGGTACATTCTCTGTCGGATTCTAGGCTTTGTGGATAATTCCAAATGCAAGCAGGTAAGACTGATATTCAGGCCCTGAGGGCCAGGGTAAGACAGTAGGATCAGAAATGCACCCCAGCAAGGAGCAACGGCAACAGCAGCAGCATTCCTCCCATGTTTCGGTCACCTTCTAATTAACCTAATGAAAGGTGTATTGTTTAAAGAAGCCTGATGAGAATTACCACAGATATGGCCAAGCCATCACAGGGAACAGTGAAAGGGAATCACTGCATAATCGTGGAACACCCCCCTGCCCCGTCACTGCCAACGTCACAGAAAATGGCCAACCACGTAAAAAGTTAAGATGCCTTTCTGCCTTCCTAACATGGCCCTAGCCAGACCCAAAATGGTCTCTCTAGCTGATAGCGCTCTTCTGATCCCAGAGAAGACGTCGTTGCAACTGCAGACTAACAGAAGGGCTCCTGCTTCACAAACCACACCACAGAGCTTGGGAATAGCTCCCTCAGCTTTGTCATTTTGTCCGTGTCTGGCATCTGGGGCTCCCGTGCGTGAAGGCGTTCATGCCAGCTCCCACGTCCAGGCTGCTCTGCTTAAAGCTAAACCCGAGGGCCACACGGCCCTCCTCTCCCCAGCAGCACAACAGAATTGGTCCCAGTTCCTTCACCTTTACCAGGTTTGGGGTTTGTTTTTTTTGTCTAGGAAGGAGTATTTTAAAACCAACCAAGCAAACCACACACACGCTTCAGAGTATCACCACAGGGATGCTCCCAGGTCCCAATTACTGCAGAATAACTCTGTAATTATGTCTTCATTTCACTAACTAATCTCAGATGAGCTTTTAAAAAGCAAGAAAAACGTTTGGAGTCGTATTCAAACGTTATCTGGATGAAACCCGACATTTATTTATCCTTTTCCAAGCTTAATCCAGTTTAATTGAAAACCTTTTTTTTCCCCTCCCCTTTTCCAAAAGAAAGGCACATCAGCTCACAATCAGTCTGGTGACAAAAGATAAACCTTGTTAAAAACATAAGCGTGGCATTTGAAAACAAACAAAAAGCACGGGAGCAATTCCTAACCAAGCAGGACCGTGTGAAGAAACACCACCAGTCCTTCGCTCAAACCTCCAGCCACAGAGACTAAGCGCAATCTAAAGACCTTATTTACTCAAATCGTACACCGCCAACAAAACCACTATCCGAGGCAACGCTTTTAATTACAGATGTACCTAAAGACCTAGGAAAAAAAAACCCAAGCTTACTTCTCTTCGCGTGAAACCGGAGCCCCACTGAGCTCAGCCAAATGTGGCTGCCTGAGATGGAAGGCAGGGGAAAAAAAATGAGTCTTACTTGGTGTACAAAGACATCAACTGGAGACTCCAAGGGGCTTCCCTCTCGGTTGCTCATGGAGATATACCCGAATCCTATTCTCACATTAAACCATTTGCAATGGCCGGTTCCGTGCAAAACCTGGGATTCCTCCTCTTCCTCCTGCTCCGGCAACTTCCCGGGCTTGTCTCCACCTTTACTCGCCCCTGCTGAGGAAGAGGGAAAGGCGTGGGGGGGCGGGATGGGGGGTTGGGAGTGGTGCGGGGAGAGGGGGGGTGGAAAAAGAAGGAAGGTGGGGGACAAGATGCAAAGGATAGAGTTAAATTCTGGTAACAGAATTGGCGCTGTATGAAGGGGTCACTACAGAAGGAACGAGGGGGAAACGACAACAAAAAAAATCGAACAGAACAAGAATGCAAACGCAAACGGACGAAAGATATTTTTTTTTCCGTTAAGCCCTAAAACAAGCAACTTCTCCCCAAAATGCGTGAATAAAAAAGGGCAATGAAAATGCCCGGAGGTTAGAGTGAGGAAGCACCGCGGCACGGAGCCTCTCCCCCGCCCTCTGTGCCTGGGCAGCCCACGTTGCTGTACATACGTGCATTTTTCCATTTAACTCCATCTTTCAGCCACATTACAGCCCGGAACGCGATACTTGAATATTGCTGGTTTAAGACTGATCCCATTTCTCAACAGAAAACTCTCAGCCCAATTAGTCTCTCCTCGCAAGGCGCAGGACCCGAGGGAGGGGGGAGAGGCCGGTCGGGGAAGGGGTGCAGGAGAGAGAATAAGCCAAATTGGGTAGATTGCACAACTAGTTACTGCACATGCGGCGCCGAAACCACTATTTTGCACCGTGTCTCCATCTCTCCTTGGAATAAACTTTCGATTAAAGTTGGGACAGGTGTACGGCCGTTTTCTCTCATCCCACCACGGCAACTGTGCTTAATCAAACAGGAACAATTCAAACAATAGCCCCCTGAAGGCTTTTCAAGTTGTGAATCGGTGTGGGCGGTACGGAACAGTTTCTTAGCTGGGTAACAATGGGTTAGGAGAAAGCCCCCTTGCGCGAGCTGCTAAAAAAGGGTAATGCATAGTTGGGTTAAAGGGGGAGGGGGGGAAAGGGGGGGGGTTAGAGAGAACGAACGAGCGAGTGAAAATCATAGTAAAACAATAGAAAAAAAGAAAATTAACCTTCGGCCATGTTGCCCCACGGGCCCTCTGCTCCAAACTCGTGAGATGAAAACTTTCCCTGCGGATCGAAGTGCTCTTCTGCATGGATCTCACTGAAAACAAAGACAGACAGGCAACTGGTTATAAAATACAGCACCACAGAATCACAGCATGGTAGGTGCTGGAAGGGACCTTTAGAGACCATCCAGTCCAACCCCCTGACAAAGCAGGTCCCACCTAGATCAGGTCACACAGGAATGTGTCCAGGTGGGTTTGGGAACCTCCAGAGAAGGAGCCTCCACACCCTCCCTGGGCAGCCTGGGCCAGGGCTCCCTCACCTCAGCACTGACACAGTTTTTGCTTATGTTTCAATGGAACTGTTTGTGTTCCAGCTTCATCCCATCATCCCTTGTCCTGTCAGTGGATACAACAGAAAAAAGTGCTGCCCCAACCTCCTGACATTGAGATATTTGTCAATATTAATGAGATCTCCCCTCAGTCTCCTCTTCTCCAGACTAAACAGCCCCAGGTCCCGCAGCCTTTCCTCGTATGAAAGATGCTCCAGTCCCCTGATCATCTTGGTGGCCCTGTGCCGGCCTCTCTCCAGCACTTCCCTGTCCCTCTGGAGCTGGGAGCTGACAGCTCAGGTTTTCTGTGTCAGGAAGGCTCAGAACCAGCAGGCACGGTGTCTGCTGGTGAAACAGCAGCGGCTCCTGCGTCCTTCTTGATGAAGGCCGAGCTACATTTGAGAATCTCTTTCCCAGTCCCTCGGCAGGTGCTCCCTTGCCGCCCCGGCGCCAAAAGCCCACCCGGTGCGTGCGGCCGGGAGCCCGTACCCGGGGCCGCCATCCCAGCTCCCCTCACAGCCGCACGGGCCGCCCCGGCAGAGGGCGACAGCCAGCCAGGCATCCATCCCGCCGCAGCGAGGCACCCAGCGCCGCACGGCCGCGGGGCCACGGCAGCAGGCGAGGCGATCCCAGCGCCGGCCTCTCCTCACACTGAGGCGATCGCCAGCGCCAGCCTCCTCACACTGAGGCGGTTCCCAGCGTCGGCCTCTCCTCACACTGAGGCGATCGCCAGCGCCAGCCTCCTCACACTGAGGCGGTTCCCAGCGTCGGCCTCTCCTCACACTGAGGCGATCGTCAGCGCCAGCCTCTCCTCACACTGAGGCGATCAGCAGCCTCCTCACACTGAGGCGGTTCCCAGCGCCGGCCTCTCCTCACACTGAGGCGATCGCCAGCGCCGGCCTCTCCTCACACTGAGGCGATCAGCAGCCTCCTCACACTGAGGCGATCCCAGCGCCAGCCTCCTCATCCTGAGGCGATCGCCAGCCTCCTCACACTGAGGAGGTCACCAGCCTCCTCATCCTGAGGCGATCCCAGTACCAGCCTCCTCATCCTGAGGCGATCCCAGCGCCAGCCTCCTCATCCTGAGGCGATCACCAGCGCCAGCCTCCTCATCCTGAGGCAATTCCAGTACCAGCCTCCTCACCCTGAGGCGATCCCAGTACCAGCCTCCTCATCCTGAGGCGATCACCAGCACCAGCCTCCTCATCCTGAGGCAATCACCAGCACCAGCCTCCTCACACTGAGGCGATTGCCAGCGCCAGCCTTGCTCCTCACCCTGTGGCAGCTTCAATTCACCCTTGGATGGCTTCACCTGTATCGAGGCCATAAAGAAGAGACATGCAGAGTGGAGATACTGGCCCCAGATATAACCGTGTTCTAATGGACGTGCTGCTTTCAACCAGGGAAACCTGAGCATGGTGGTGGAGGGATGCAGTGCCCTGTCACGAGCCAGGCTCTCACCCAGGGCCAGGTCCCCTGCCCCGGCCTCTGCCTCAGCCAAGGCAAGGGTCTGACACAAGCTTTTGCAGTGCTTGTGCTGCAGACGGTTCCTAACGGCACTTAGGTTTCAATTCAGAAGAAAATACATCAAGAGCTGGCAAAGAGTCATAACACAGGGTTGGTTGGTTTTCTCTTGAAAATGTGCAAGTGGTGGTTACTCGGGGTGCTGTCTTCAATGGGACACAGCTGCCCAGGAGCCACTCCAGCCCACACGGGCAAGGCAGGCCTCCTCCCTAGCGCTCAGACATGGCTGAAGTCCACAAACACTCTTCTCTTAGCCTTGTTAGCCAGTCTAACAGTCTTCCAGTTAGAGTCTGGAAGAAACCTCCAGCAATCCCTTATTGAACCCTCTTGCTATGTAACACGCACCAGGAATGCCAGTCCTTGGATTACATTAGTTCTAACCCATGATACCAACAACTAACTACATGCCTTTGGCATGGTGATTCTATGCCAGTGATGTTCAGCACTAAGCTCTCTATGGCTTCTGTTTCTTTGTTTTATTAAAGTCACACTGAAAGCATAGACATGGTACTGGAGAGAACTGAAACAATGATTTCTCTTTTCTAGCTTTCTCTTCACCATCAATGCACTTAAAAGTGGTTGCACAAATATTTAGCCCCGGTGGAATCAACTAAGGATTAAAACAGACCGTAGCTGTAACTAACTGCATGTACAAAACAGTGCACCATCTTCTGTCTCAAGCCCAATGGCAAAACACTTCAAATGCTCAAGATTCCTGGAAAGGAACAGGGCACTGTTTCACCCATTGTTCAGTGGTTGCTGCCAGTCTGTAGAAAATCAAGATGTCTAGTCCAGAATCTACCCACAGAATCTACCTTCCAAAGCGATGCTATTGATAAAACATGCATTGTTCTCAAACAGACTGCAAAATGGACATTGACATTTGCAAATCCACTATAGCAAATGATGCTTCAGCATCTCCCTCTTCAAATCTAACCATCAGCATCTTCAATATTAGCAAGACACTAGTCATCTTGACTTTAAGTAGGCCAACGACGAATAACAATAGCCCAATGGCATCTGCCAGTATTGCAAAACTTGCACACAGTCATTTCCTGTCAGACCTTTATAATCCTTATGGAAAGCATTAATTAAATGTAGCACACATTCCCCATAAATTAGTTGTGCAGCAGAAAAACAAACCTTGCCATTCCCTGATAACTGTGATAATGTACTTCAAGTGACCTGCTTCCATTTCTATGTCACGTTGCACTTTGGAGCTTTGTGTGGTTTTTCCAGTGGAACCTGTATTCTCCAGTGAGAGCAAAGGGTCCCCAGAAGATCACAAGCAAGATTCGGGTTACAAAAAGCAACAGAAAGTGTTGTGGGAGAAACAGAGTGAATTAAGCGCATACAGACTGTACTATCAGATCCTACATTACTGCGCTGAAAACGGTTGCACAAATGCATCTAGTATACAAAGCACAGAGTGTATTTATGCTGAACAGGCATCGTGATCCTCCAACACCAAGAAAATTCGTCTGTGTTAATGTCCTCAAGTAATATAAATTGCTTGCGTCAACAAACACAGAACAATTAGCTTGTTACCCTTAAACCGAGTTTAAAATAAGCAAATTGTTTGATGACTTTGATGTTTTCCACCCAAAATGTGCTGGCTAATTTTTCCATTCCAGTTCCCATTCCAATCTTTTAACTGCCTTAATCTCCTGCCCTCAGATGTTGACCTCCTAAGAACAGAGGTCATAGGTTAGCACAGACAGACCTCAAAAGATCTGGACTATCAATTCATGCCTGAAAGATTTCTCTTCCACAAAAGAACGACTAAAAAAGCAAATTCCAAAATCCAGCTCCACAGGCTGTGTAAAATAGAAACTTGTTGATGTGTTACTTTCAGAAATATTCTTAGAAGGTTGTATCTGAACAATATGAATTGATTTCTGCAGGACACAAAACTGACTAAAACCAGTGGCATCGACACGATGACCGAACCTCAAAGCTAAAACAGGAAAGCTCTAGACATGAGAGGATGAAGAGTGAGCATCTTTAACCGCAGACGTGTGAGTGTTTTAAATGTTTCTAATCTCTATGTCTCAAAAGAGTATTTTTCCCAAGTCAGGCATTTTTAAACACCATTTTTGTTTTCCTGTAAGCGTGCAAGTCTGAGCTCAGCTAACCTGGAAAATGAGGCAGCACCAGTTTATACAGACTTTACTGATTGTTAGTGAGACTACCACCTCGTTTTCCTGCCATCATCAGCCATACAGCAGATTCCTTGCTGCTTGTCTGATCAATGAACACTAAGCTCTCGTTAAAAAAACCTACCAGATGTTTCTTTTCTAAAGCATAAATGAAATGTATAGATTGTAAAAGTGAGTTAGAAATACAGAGAAACAACAAGAACAAAATGTTAGAGAGAATAACTTCTGAGCTCCAAGTAAAATGTGCACAATGTATGTAAGTACAAACATCCTAAAAGTGGAGTAACAATACCCCCACAGTTAACAACATAAAGTCGCGTTGAACTGTTTAACAAAGCAAGTTAGAACGCTCTGTGGAGTCTCTTTTTTTGACTTAGGAAACTGAAGTGCTCAGCACACTTGAAGTGATTATTAAAAGGAGATGCAGGCATGTTACGATGTGAGCAGCAAACCAGGGTTCCCCAAAAATAAGTCAAAGCACAACTGCATGGAAAGATACGCCCCATCAGCAGGAAATTAAACGTTTCTCATACACTCACTGGAACGTTTCACAACAAACAACTTGGGAAAAGGGGTATAAAGAAAACGAAACCTTTAAAAAGGTAAAGAGCCAGGCTTACATCTGAGCTACACACAGTTTCTAATCCTGTTGCCAACTAGGGAGGATTCCCTCCTGTTAATGGAAGAAGTAACACTGGGTAACTACAGAACAACTCATCTCAGGATGCACAGACTGAAACACTCTATTGTGTTGTTTCACATCATCAGTTCAGCACAGCAAAAATGCAGAGGTGCTAATTTTAAACATCAGCAAATCTGGAACTGAATCTGAAACACTGAACCATCTCAGCTTTTCTTGTCTGTCAAAAGATAAGGCATTTCTCACTAAAGAAATAAAAGCATTCTGGCTGATGCAAAGGCTGTTGTAACCGTCCCTGCAGACAATGGAATAAGAGCAGTCTGTAGTTTGCTATTGTTTTCAGAGCTGTCTGAAGTAAATTGCATGCTTCGCATTTAAAATGTCCAACAGCTAAAAGAGTAAAAACTCCAAGTAACTTCTAGGCTACAGAAAGCTATTCAGCACAAGACCAGCACAATTTAGACCTGGTTTTGTCCTTTCAGCTATTCATTGTAAAAACACTAGTGCCAGGAGACTCAACACCAACATGGTTATAAATGAATGGAGATCAAAGGAAAGAAATTGTTTGGCTCACTCCCATATTTCATAGTGACCCTTCACAACTCCTTCCTCTTCACCTGTTCCCCTGGTCTGTTACTGAGCAAACCCAGGTCCCTCTGCTCCATCAGTGACGCTGGCCTCGGCTCCCTGTTTCTCCAGCTCGGCCGTGACCACCTTTGTTCTCTCTTGCACACGTATGTGCAACTTCTCCTGTGAAATCAGTCTCTTCATCCTCATCTTACAGTGTCCCAGCACAGCTTAA